>NW_017729032.1:219298988-219316960 GCF_001723915.1 Gavialis gangeticus
ACAAAGAAACATAGAGAAAAGTATCTATTTTCGCTACAGGCTGAAAAGCTTGGAAGTACTTTAAAATAGGATAATTCCATAACGTATTACGAACCTACCCCAAAAAGTTACATATAGGCCACATGCAATTTTTATGCATTACCGTATAACTAACTGCAGCCATTATGCCTCATTGGGTTTTTGTCCCTGTCCTTTGCTGAAATGCAGGGTAATATACAAGAACACATTTCACTAGTCACTGATCTCCCTCTAATATCTTTTTCTAAGCATTCTGTATGAGCTTTTCCTACTCCATTTTCCTCCTGATAAGCCATTACAAGGATTTCCACCCCTCCCCCCCCATGTTATTACAGCTTACAGGCACTATCTGATTCAAAAGTGAAAGCTACTTATACGCTCTGTTGATAGGAAACTGCACATGTGGAAAGTTACGGCCTTGGGAGAAGCCATCTGAAGACCGTATGGCAAGGTGGAACCTATTCCATGCATATGAGATAGCTAATCCATCCCCATTATGTGTAAAAATGCAGTCTCTTCTAAGGATGTACAAGCTTCAATAGGAAATGAAAAACTAAAATTTGAACCAGTCAGTTATATATGGGCTAGGTTTGTTTTTGGTCTCAATATTTTTTGTTAGTGCCCTAAATTACTGAATAAATTATGTCCCTTTGGTTATTTAAACAAGCGAATGAGGTATGTGCCATGTTTTTTTCCTGTTTTTTTGATGCCAGTAGCAGCGAAAATGGGGGCTTGACTTACTATACCTTTTATCTGAGCATTGGTCCTCTCATACTTCATGATGCTGCTCAGAAATGAGATTGTTAAACATCAGCAGATGGACTGTAGAGGGAGAATGGGGTCAGAATTATGCCGAGTGCTTTTGATGAGAAAGTACAAATGTAAATAATCTTTATATATTCTGTTTAAAATGAAACTTATATGGGACTTGGAATAGTGGCCAGCTGTAAAATATGCTTAGATATTTATAGGTATTCCCAACATTTAAATTAGTAACAAGCATTACCCTTGTAATATAACTGAGCCTTTGAATACAGCAATAAAAGAATAAGTGACAAAAACAAGTAATGAGATTCACAATTTGCAGCGATCTAGTTGTAAACAATCATATGCCATCCATAATACCTCCAAAGAAGATTTCTCCATATTTACCTAAATTAGCTCTAAGTACAATAAAGGCACTAAAAGTTAATCCTGCTAAAAATGTGCAAATACTGGAAGCTTGATCCAGACAAAGCCTTACTCTGAATTTTTATGGGGAGCTGTAATGGTTTTGTAAATTAATCAATAACTTGGCTAAATTATATTTGCTCAGCTAATTACTTTTTCCATGTCCTATAAATTACCACTGCAATGGCCTACAAGCAAAACCAGTCTTGTTGCTTGTATCATATTTTAGGTTTCTTGCTAGTATGCCATTAAAAAGCTTGTTTATTTGTTGTGCTATATGACAACAATATCGTTCTGCGCTTTCTGAGCCCCAGCCAGTGGGGAGCTGCACAGCTGTTTGAAAAGCAGTGAGCCAGTAAATATTAAAATCCATTGTAGCGGTACCAGAAATCCCCATCTTCATAGCCCTTCTATGGGGTCCTCACTGCTTCTCATTAAGGGCTTAATCCCTGCAGCAAAACCCTTTAATTAGGGGGCTTTCCACTGACTTCATTAGGCCCTGGTTTAGGCTGGGAGCCTGCTATACTCTCAAAAACACAACTGTAGGAGAATGTAAATTATGGTGCTCAGCTTATATTTTTGATGCCTGCCTGAGGAGTAATCCTGATTAGAGAGCTGGGAGAATGCTGTGTATGTAATAACAAAGGTCCCAGGGTCAAAATGTTTACTTCCATTTACAAAACTGAATTCTTACTGCATGACCCAGGTAGTTAGGAGACAAATTCCATTTTTTTTGTTTGTTTAATACAATTTGACAAAGTTTAGACAAGAAAGCTGACTTAAATTGCAAACTCTCAGTGGTAGAGTATACCTCAAGGCAGAGGTGAATTAAGGCTAATTGGAGCTTAGAGTCATCGTCATTTCAGAGTGTCCTCCAAGAACTTCTCTCCACGCACTTAACTTTCCGGATGCTCCATTTTGAAATTCTCATTATTTATGACCCAGAATAAGAACCCTGGTATGTAAGATGCTAGGCAACATATTCTGATTTCAGTCATAGTGATTCAGACTAGCTCTGACACTAAAATAATTTTAAGATAAAAAAAAATCAGTAGATTCATCTTTTAGTGGATTATTACCATTGTAAATGACACCAGAATCTGGTGCAGACAGTGTCACATCTATGTCCCCACCCACAGGTGGATCTAGGGATTCAAAAAGGGGATTATGGGAGATGCCACCAGTGCTGCAGGGGAGGTTGCAGCCCCCTTTCCCCTGGGCAGGCAGACCACACTATGGCAGGAGCTGCCGGAGACTTTTTGGAGTCTCTAAAGCAGGTAAAACTTTTCTGCCCACCACTCTCAGCACCCATTCCTCTCCAGTGCAGGCACCTCCTCTCCCCTCCCTTCCCCCTCTCACCTTCTCCAGCAGGGATTGACTCTGGTTGCAAGAAAGGGGCAACCTGCCCATCATTACTGCTGTTCTCAGCTGACCAGGGGCTGGGAAGCCTGAGAGTTTCTCTTGCCCCGCTCCAGCTGAGGGTTTCCTAAGCAGCAGCATTGGGCTGGACTTGGGATAGCAGCAGCGGTGGTGGGCAGGTCCCTCCTTCCAATGCCTGCTCTTGGATCATGGGCACACCTAGGGGGAGCAGCAAAGCAGGAATGCCTGGAAACCCACTGCTGCTGTTCTGACCTAGCGGTGGGGGAAGCCCCAGGCTCTGCTCTAGTTGAGGGCTGTGAGGACTGGCTGCATGGAGTGCAGGGTTAGCAGCACTGGTGGGATCAAGGCCTGCTCCCTCCCCTTCTGCTGCATTTCTCCCACTGGCTCAGAGAGTCTCTGGCTGCAGGGAGCAGCTGAGCAGAATGCCGTGTGGGGCTGGGGATGACTGTGGCAATGGGCAATCCCCACCTTCCAGGCTGTCCTGCTCCCTGCGTGCCCCCAGGTGTGCCCTGTAGTCTGGGGAACCAGGCATTGGAAGTGGAGGGGAGGGAATCATCCACTGATGCTGCCATGACCAGCCCTGCCCAGCCCTTTAAACAGCTGTTCTCCACTCTGAAGCCCTCAAGCCAGTGGGGAAAGTGCCATGGAGTAGAATGGAGCAGGGACCTGGCACTCAGTGCAGCTGCTCCCTGCAGCCCCTGCTGGAGTGGCCCTGGAGCTTCCCCCCCACCTGACCCTGACATATGCAGGGTCAGCTGGGGACAGCAGCAGCTGTGAGCGAGTCCCCCCTTCCTTATGTGCACCCATTTGGGTGTCCCACTCCAGCCCAGAGCTGCAGCTATACTCAGACACAGAAGGAGATCCAGGCAGTTGGAGATGCAGGGAAACAGAGCCACTAGCGTATGACCTTCACTGTGGAAGGGACATGTGACCATAACGCTACACCACCCTGGATCTGCCCCTGTCACCACCTACCCAAAAATATCATCTCCCAGGAGGCAAGGAGTTATACAGAAGAGACAGCTACTACCCAAGAGCTTTCTGGTTGCTTTGATACTGCCAGTAGCTTGCTGTTGTGAATGGGGCTGCTCCACTTCTGACAAGAGGTACTGTACTGCAGAAACAAGGACCCTTCCAGAGAGGGACAGGTGCTGGACTCCAGAGGAGAATGGGGTGGGGTAATTGAAGAGAGCTAGGACTTGAATTAACATCAGAATGACATTAACAAATCAGATTATTATTAAACCATTCCTATACACTGCTAACAGAAATCACAAAAATGGATTCAGACAGGCAGAGAGGAGGAACTGTAGGCAAAGAGGATGGCCATCAGGGTAAATACTGGAGAAAGGCACCCCATGCCACTGGGTTAGGGGAAATGCAGAGGTAACAGATGTGATTTAGAAGGAAGATAAAAGGGAGTGATGAAATTGAAAACTTGTTTGGCAACAGACCAAGGAACTAGAGGCTGGATCAGGTAGACAAGGCCATTTGGCAGATGGAAAGGTTATGCAACATCATAAGGGGCAAGCCACAAGACACCTGAAAGCATTGGTAAATAGGAAAAACAAATGGTACAAAAATGAGGAAAAGATGTGTAGAGTAAATAAGAGGAGCACACAATCCTTCATGTGCATTGTTAAGTTTTCTGTAGGAACTTTAACTTAGGTTTTTGCATAATTTGTTTTTCTGGCTTAGTATTCAATTATTGCTTTTGTATTTAACTCATGCATTTTTTAAAAGAAAACAAGCAAAAAGTGAGAAAAAATAATAAAAATGGACAATAGACTAAAACTCTGAGCTCTACTGTATTCAATTGTAAGCCTGTAATGCAAGGTAATGTGTCAGTCTCACCATATGGGCCAGTAGTCTATCATCATTTTCAGATCATTTCTGGAGCTTCATTCCTTGTGTAGCGAAAATAGATACTTTTCTCTATGTTTCTTTGTTCCTTGTTTTAGTATTAACCCCTGCATTCTGTAACTTTCCACCCACATGGTACAGGATGGCCCACTACGCATGTCTTACATGTTGCCCAGGTTTTGTTTTGTAATGACCAATCAAAATGTAACACGCCAACTAAAAATTGCTAGCTCAATAAAAGCAGCGCGCGCGCTTTGTTTAGGGTCGACACTGATTTGAGCAACAAGCTCCTCTGTCGGCCTGCTTGCAAGCAATAAAATAGAGTTGGACCCCGCCTGAAAGTGTGACTCTCTTCTAGAGGTGAATTGGACTAGCCTCCAGGGGATAAAATCAGCAATTTATGCAACACTTGTATTCAGTATCAGAGAGAACAGGCCAAATTCTTTATTCACTTATGCTGATGTAAAGTCAGCAAAGCTTGCTTTCTCTACTGGACATTGCCTGAATAGATTTTTACTGATATTTTCTGTTGATTATGTCTTGCAAAAAATTCCTTTAGTGCTAACGCTTTCCAGGTTTACTCTCAGTCCAAGGGTAAATTTCACAAGGAGAAATCAATGTAGTTACTTTTCAGTTAGGATGATTAAATAATCATTCCCCCACTTTTTTTTAATTTGGAGAACTCAGAAATGGTTTTACTTCCCACTGAACTAGATCTCTCCGTGGGATAGTCTCTGGACTCAATTTCATATGGGAAATACCTTTCTATACTAGCTAAAAATGCTATTTCCTGTTCCTCATCATGCAACCAGTGAAGGATGTGAATAAGTACACGTGAGTGTCTCTGAACTCAGTGGGAATTTGCATGCACCTAAAGCTATGTGCAAATGCAAAGAGTAGCAGTATTGAGGCTTACTATTTTTCTGTGATGCACCCTTGATCGTCTTTTGCAATTTTGATTATTCTTTACTGAGATATCTCTGTTTTCAGATCAGTGTCACACTTTCATTTTCCTTTTCATACGGTTTATTCCTTGATCCCATCACAGCAGAACTTTCCTCAAAGCTTCAGAAAAACCATTAGGATCAAAGGAATACAAAAAACCCCCAGTACTTTCCAGACTAAAAGCAACCAGCCCTTTGGGAGGCAGTGTGCATCAGCTTTCCTTCTGACATTTTTGCCATCTTTTTCTTTTGGCATGTTGGCGAATCAGACTTTTGATGCAGATGCACTGTTTTCTACTCATATATAGTCCTGCAGCCCCCATATCTGTAGGCTTGTACATGTAAGCATTGCATGTCCTCTTCCTACAAAGACTGGACTGTTTCCATGGTAAAAGTAACATTTTTAGATAATGGCAAGAGTTAAACATGAGGTTGCTTTATTTCAGAAGAAGGTTAAGCACAAGGAATTTTTCTCAGCAGGTATATTTATCCTAAGTGGCTTTTGCTGGTTTACACATACCCCGCCCCGTCTGTTGGTTTGGAAAGTTGTTACACTTGATTGCTCAGTTTACCTGTTTGAGTCAGTGGGGGCAGTGGAATTTTTAAGGACAATGAAACGCAGCCAAGTACTAGCCAGCATATGCCAGACTTCAGCTGGTTTGAAGTAGCAGAGACCATCTCTGAACGTTCCCCTACATTTGCAAGAGTTACGCTGCAGAAGCTTCTCCTCAGCCACTCGCTTTGGTCGGCAGTGAACCTGCTTTAAGGAACTCATTGCTGTGTGCTCATCTGAGAAGAAAATATGGTCAGTGGTGCACTGCAAATTGCTGGACTAGTTGTTGGAGGCATTGGCTTGGTGGGGACCTTTGCAATCACTGGTATGCCTCAGTGGAGAGTATCTGCCTTTATTGAAAACAACATTATAGTGTTTGAGACAATCTGGGAAGGGCTGTGGATGCAATGTATTCGGCAAGCTAATATCAGGATGCAGTGCAAAGTCTACGACTCTCTTCTGGCTCTTTCACCCGATCTACAAGCAGCTAGAGGACTGATGTGTTCTGCTTCTGCACTCTCATTTCTGGCTTTGATGATAGCCATTATTGGCATGAAGTGCATTACCTGTGCTGAGAACAATGTACGAGCCAAAGGTTATATTCTGCTGACCGCTGGAATCCTCCTCATCGTGTCCGGTATCGTGGTGCTCATTCCTGTGTGTTGGGTTGCTAACTCCATCATCAGAGACTTCTACAATCCAGCTGTCAACGTAGCACAAAAACGAGAGCTTGGAGAGGCCCTTTACATAGGTTGGGTATCTGCCTTCTGTCTCATTGCTGGGGGAGTTATATTCTGTTGCTTCTGCCCTTGCGAGGGGAAAAACAGACGCTACAGGTACTCAGCGCCTTCTCAGCAGACACGCTACAAAACTTACACGGAAAGGAAAACAGAAAGTTCATACTCCAAAAGCCAGTACGTCTAATGGCTTCTTCATTTTTTAGGTCAGCAAGTCAAGCTATGTGACTGGACTTCAGGGTCTCCACGAACTGCAAGTAGGCTAGGAAAACATTATTTGTATTCCATACTGTAACTACAGAAGGTACCACTGAATTCATGGACTGTAGTTAAATTTGTGAATCCCACTGTAGTTACTACTGCAACCAAACACAGTGTATTTATAAAGTTTTATCACAGGAAAATAAATCATACCCTTATCTTTATAGTGGTTTAAAGGTTTAAAATTGTTTTAGAAATATTTGCATCCTTGCCAAGGTGAATGTTTAAGTGCTCTCCCATAGATATTTTGACTATTTAGATTTAAATGGTTCTATTTCAGGGTTGTATTTCATATTGCACATGTTACAAATGGGCTTAAGTGACTCCATTGTGATAAAAAATCCTGATGATTTGCTATGAAGAAATGGAGCAAAGCAACCTTTTGGGGGGGAGGGAATGGATGATAAGACTTAGTAACAGCAATATAATATGCTGAATCCAAGATGAAGCTTCCCCCCAGTGCTGATTGGGGAAAAGAATAAGAGCAGCTAAGGGATGCATGTACTGTCATTTTAAAGAAGGGTAAAGTGAAAGGTTTGTTCATCAATGTTAAGAAGGCACAAACAATTGAAAAATATCCTTTATTTCAAACAGTACATTTAAAAGATCACATGCTGTTTTGTATTTACCTGGAAACGTAACAACCTACACCCCTGTAATCTTTTAATAATAAATTCATATTTGCTTTTGAAATATGTGAAGACCAGCATGGTCTACATTCTTGTCTTTCAAAAAACAACAGGATTAAAAAAAACAACAGGGAGGGTCCTCAAGTGCTAGAGCTTACAGCATTCTTAGAACAATATTTTTTATTGCCACTGTAAAACATCAAAGCATTTTTTATGAGAGTATTTAGTACTTTCTAAAGAGCTTGAACCAGCAACAACTCCTTTGGGGGCAGACTCTTGCACCTAAACTGAATGCCTGTCACCTCATTGTGGCACAAAGGCAAAAGAGGATTAAAAGAACAATATTTTAGTGTTTCACTCGCTGTCCATTTCAAAAATCAAAATAAGATTTTAATAATGTGACTGTCTGCCCCCTTAGGGAGAACAATGTAAAAGGAATGAAACCCACATAATCCTATGGAAGCCAACTGCAATTCCACATAAATGATTTCAAGAAATGACTAAAATTAAGAGAGAATGATAACCTTTTAATGGAATTTGGAAACCAATGAATAGGGTAAAATCCTGGTCTCACTGAAAGAATGGGAGGCTAGCCATTGACTTAAGTGGGAACAAGATTTCACCTGTGGAGATTAATAATAAAGGATGAGAATCTTACTTTACAATTTGATTGACTGGTTTAAATATTTAAAGAAAGGTTCATGCAATCCTGTTTGTACTCTTACAGCTAAATTCCTTAGGTTATTTCTACCTGAAAATCAGGTACAGCTTCCAGTGAACCACAAGGAACAGAAATACTCAGACTGCTTTAGAGCTGTCTATTCAGTGCTTTAGGGCATAACTCAATTTGTGTCTAGATACATATATTTTAGATACATATATTTTTATTGTTCCCTATGATTCTTTAAAAATAATTTCTGAAAATGTACACATTCATAGATTCATAGATTGTTAGGGGCTGGAAGGGACCTTGCAGATCATCGGGTCTAGCCCCCCCGCCACTCTAGGCAGCAAGACAACTGGGGTTAGATGACCCCAACAAGGTGACTGTCCAGTCTCCCCTTGAAAACCTCCAGGATAGGTGATTGCACCACCTCTGGAGGGAGTTCCTTCCACAGTCTGGACACCCTGACTGTGAAGGAGTTTTTCCTGATATTAAGCCTGAAGCGGCCTTCCAGGAATTTATATCTATTAGGCCTGGTCTTCCCCGGGGGTGCTCTAGTGAACATTTCACCGAACTCCTGATGTACTCCTCTGATATAGCGGTAAACTGCCATCAAGTCCCCTCTCAACCTTCTCTTCTTGAGGCTAAAGAGGCCCAGGTCCCTCAGCCTTTCCTTGTATGGCTTGCCTTGCAAGTCCCTGATCATATGGGTGGCTCTTTTCTGGACCCCCTCAAGTTTTTCCACTTCCTTACTGAAGTGCAGTGCCCAGAACTGGACGCAGTACTCCAACTGTCGTCTCACCAGTGCTGAGTACAGTGGGAGTATCACTTCCATAGTTTTACACGAGATGCATTGGATGATGTATGCCAGTGTGTTGTTTGCCCTGCTGACCACTGCCTCACACTGATGGCTCATATTCATGAGATGGCCAATCATTACCCGTAGGTCCCTTTCAGCTGTGGTCAAGTCAAGCTGTCACACTGAGCCTGTATGTATGTTGAGGGTTGTTTGCACCCAGATGGAGCACCTTACATTTGGAAATGTTAAACTTCATCTGGTTCCGGTCTGCCCAACTCTTGAGCCTGTCCAGGTCTGCCTGTATCTGCAATCTATCTTCTGATGTGACCATGCTGCCCCACAACTTGGTATCATCTGCAAACTTAGCCAGTGAGCTTTTCACTTCTCATCCATATGATTGATAAAGATGTTGAAAAGCACTGGTCCAAGCATGGACCCCTGAGGGACACCACTGGCCACTTTGCACCAGGACGATACAGATCTGTTCATGAGAACTCTCTGGGTCCTACCCTGTAGCTAGTTTTCCACGCATATGTAATATGTATAACACATGTAATAGAACAGAGGCTAGTGATATTTCTACTGCAATATATATATATATTTGTAGACCATTGTGGATTTCCTCCATAGAACACAAAGCTATAAACACTGTGAGAGGTTTTTGCATGTTTTTCTGCATCAGAACTTGGTCCTTTCTGCATGTTCACCATTCTGTGTTATCCCACAAAACACATCATATCTGTTCAGGTCACTTTTGTAATTTGAACACAAGGTCTTACTCAAGGAAATGTACCTTTGATGTGTTTTAGTTCAAAAGTGGACTGCTGCCATTTTCTGTGTGCTGACATGCATTTTGCTAGCTATACAACTGCATGCATTGCAGTGTGGTGTGCTTTGCAAAATGCCCAGTGCTGTGGCACAAACGTGTAAAAATGCCCTATGCTCTTTAGCTAATGTGCATTAAAATGGGCTAATGCACCTTTTTCTAGTACCTCGCAATGGAGGGCGTCTATAAATGAGTGGCGAGGCTGCTCCAACACACTGTAATTATAGCTTGTTCAAGCAGACTCGATTAATCTGCTGGAACCTGCTGGAGATTAATTGAGTCTGCTGGAGTGTAGTAATTACCACGCTCCAGCAGACTCCAGCATCTTGCATATCAGTGTCCCCATGCTGAAAAATGGCAGTGGGGGTGCTTTAACTTAAGCTCATTCAATGAGCTTAAGTTAAAGTGTCCTGCTGCCATTTTTCAGTGTAGGGATGCTGATATCCAAGACGCTCCAGATGCTTTAATTAGAGTGGCTCCTGGAGTCACTCCAATTAACCCCCCCACCCGGAGTATGTGTATAAATGCCCAGAGGTACTAGTTTTAATGCACATTACCAAAAGTGCATTAGTGAATGTGTAGATGTGCTCAAAGAGATTTTTGAAAGCACCTGCAATATTTAGGGAACACGGCCAATTGACCTTAAATAGGGCCTTGTGGCTTTTGAAATTTTGCCCCAGAATCTCTACGCAAAAGCAGCTTACACTTTATTGTGTACATATTATATTAGGAAATACTTTATGTCATGACCAACGCTAATTCAGAAGAAAATGTCAGTTCCAGAATAGAAAAAAAAAATTCATTGCTTATTTACAGCAGATCTTTAATAAAATAGGCCGAGGGCCGAAAAGAATAGAAGCTGATACATTGCTGAGTCAGTAGCATGAGAAATGCTTGTCCTGCGCCAGTACTAGAATCCATGATGAAGCTTTTTTCCCCTAAGCTGATCGGGGGAAGAAAAGCTTGTTCTGGATTCAAGTAAATATGGTAAATGTATACTTCAAGTACCTATATTCTAAAATCTTGATCTAAATAAATGTCTTAAAACTATGCCTGAAGATTTTCCATCAAAACTCCCCCCCACACCTCAACTTTAGCTGTTAATTAATTCAATTTATCAAATAACAGATTTAATATTTAAAGATATATCTAATTTCTTAAAATATAAACAAAGACAAATATTTATCTTCTATCAACAGAGCTACCATAACCCAAATCAATGACCACAGAAGTCTTACATTCTTTTCTACTTCTATGTATTATTTGGTTTCCTGGCCTTTGCAGTTGTAATTCTTACAGCTGTGAGAAGATGAGTGGCCAATTTCCTATGACACTTGTATGTTGCAAAGTTCTCAGGAAAGTTCAATAGGAAAACTAAGGGATCATTTGATAATTGGCATCCTGTTATTTCCCTCACCATTCTCCCAAATTACCAAACTTCCACCAACATTGGCTGTTCCTCTACATAAATGCACTTAATTTTAAATGGGGTGAGATACCATCAATATAGGATTTAAAAATAATTTTCTTTTATTATTATGCATATGGATGTGTGAGAACCATTGTTTCAGATGGTCTCCCATTCTTCAGCATTTCTGGTCCAATATCATTAGCTCAATTTTGTGTTTTTCCTTCTACATGACTATTTCAAATTGTGCTATATAATACTGACAATAAGCCTGTGCGTTTCACAGGTGTGACTGATATTTTCTCAGATTCTGCCAGACTTCTATTCAGGCTTATGTTTCTTTGTTAATGCGTTGAAAAGTGTCTTAATGACAAGTATTGGAAAAATCAATTTGAATGTCACACATAGTATGCTGTGTTTCTTCAAAAGATTTAAATATATTTTCTTTGATTAACTGTCAAAAATGTATAATTCCAGTATGTTCCCAGATAAACTAGATTCCCCTAATAAGTTATTAGGATTAAATTCAATATTATTATGCAGAGGTGCTAAAGGAGATGGGTAGGAGCTTAATATCTTATATGTGTTCTCCCAGGTTTTCACTGTTGTTCTCATACAGTGTTAATAATATATTGAAACTGGTCTGGAAGATTTCTTTAGCCACGTTAATGTGTTAGGTTTGACAGGTGGATAGTATCTATACCCAGTGCTCACTGTGAATTGGTGTTCTAAGTTCACCGGCTTGGTAGTACTGTTCAACGTTTGGATGCGTCAGTACCCACTTTTGCTAAGGCCTTTGCAGGATGAAATTTTTAAATCTAGGTTTCTTATTTCCTCAAATACATTTATTTGTCATAGTCTGCCACCCATAGATGAGAGATCTGTAGGTATAATAGGTAGAGTTTGGCACAGAAAATTAATTCAAGCTAAAATATTAATTTTAACTGCTGAGATTCTATCTAACCACGAACATTTTTAGGCGTATTTTGATTATTTCAATCAAAGAAATATAATTATTTTAGTCATTTATCAGTGGCATTCATTGATAAGTTTTTTTTAAATGAAGCAGTTACCCATTTATATTTATAGCTATCTCTTTTTGTGTATTTGGTCCTACACCTAAGTTTAGGAGTTTTCTCTTTTCATAGTTAACTTTAAATTCTGAAAATTTGTCATATCTTATTATTTCCTATTGTAAGTCACCTGGCGTTTTTATTAGTTTTGTATTGAATAAGATAGCATTGTCTACTTATGATGCTGACTTACATACTCTCTTGTCCTATGTTTATTTTCTGTATATTTGGATTAGTGCTGATGGTATATTTGGATTATTAACTGATTGGACAAATGGTTCCATTACCGTAGTCATAGCAAAAAGACGGGGCAATAATGGGCAACCTTGATGTATACCTTTCAGAAGGGGAAAATTTTATGGTAAGTGTCTAATTACTCTTACAGCTACATATGGATTAGAGTATAGAGCTAATGTCTAATTTTGGTCCTAGTCTAAAAGCATCCACGTTTTTTTTCCTGCCAATTGGTGCAATCAAAGCCTTTTCAGCATCCGTTAGTAAAAATAATTCATTAGTTGATTCCGTGTAAAAAATTAGATCCAATACTCTGTGGACATTACCAGTCAACTGCCTATCTATTATGAATTCTGTTTAGCCTATATTAACATATTCAGAAAGTATTTTAATTGATTTGCTAAAACTGATGAAAGCATGTTTGTGTCTTAATTTAATAAAGATATAGGTCTATTTGAGGCACAAGTAGATCACCACTTGGCTTTGGGACTACTCTCCACATAACAGGGTCTTTTTCTCCTTCAATAGCTGATTTAAAACTTCTGATAATGGGTACACTGATTCTGCTCTAAAAAAATTGTAAAACTCTGGAAGAAACCAGTCCAGGTTTAGAGATTTACCATATCTGAGAGACTAAATTATGTCTAATATCTCTTCTGGTTTAATGTCCTCTTCTAAAACTCCTTGGTCCTCAGGTTCTAGTTTAGGCAAATTTGCTTTAATTAGGTATGTATGTATATGTTTAGGATTTGCTGGATCTAAAGAATAAAAAATTGTATAATAACCTGTAAATGTTTCATATATGGCTAGTTAAGCCAATTGCTGAGTCATCGGGAGATTTCCAGACCGGTGGTATAATTTCACTGCCATTTCATTTTTAAAATTTATTTGCTCATAGTCTGTCACTTTTATTTTCCTTTTCATAACATAGTTCTTTTGTGTACCCAAATGCTTTTTTCTACTCTTTCAGTTTGTAGCAAATTTAACTTGCTTTTACTTTTTATATTTTATATCTACACTTTCTGTGATTAAACTGGTGTAATTTTTAAATCTTTCTACCTCCCCAGCCAGGTTTTTCATTTCCTTGCTTCTAGTCTTTCTTAGGCGAGACTCTACTTATTTAGCTGCCTCTGATGACTTCCTTAAAAACATCCCATAAAATATTCTTTTAAATTTTATTTATATTATTCTCAGATAAATGCAGCTTTCCTTTCCATTAGTTTGGACTCTTTCCTGGTTATATAAAAGTGGGATACTCAGTCACCAAGTTTTCATTTTGTGTGTATTCTCCTAATCACTAATAAATTGGAATCCTGGTTTTCTCTGTTAAAAAATCCAAAGTTCTCTGACTAAAATCCCCTAAATCTGCAGTTTTCTGTGATTAAAATGAAATGCCATTATATATATATAGGTATCAGTTTAACACAATGTTTTACTGATGTATTAAAAATTTTAAAGCAATCTGGAAGCCTATTAGTGCCTCAATCATTATAATAAAATAAATTCTAAATACTTGTACATTTTGGTGTTTGATTTTGGTTTTTTTAATCATGGTCATTGCCCTGGACACTGATTATCATTGCCAGCCATAGTGTAGGGAGGCAGGGTGAGCATGGACAAAGCTGCCACATGTTTCCCCTTTGCTTGCCACGCTGCTCCTAAACAAAGGAAGAGGCTGGCCAGAGAGCAGAGCATGGGGCTGCCTTTTAAACAGGGCTGAAAGGTGCTGGCAACTGCAGCCAGAGCCTGGAGCTCCCTGGGGGAGGGCAGGGGTGCACAGGAGCAATGCACTCCTGTGTGCCCCTGCTCTCCTCCTGGGGAGCTCCAGGCTCTTGCTGAAGCTGCCAGCACCTGGCAGCCCTCTTTTACTATGTGGGCTGCATGGACCTGGCACCAATCTGTTCCCTAATTCCTGCATGTGTAGATACCTACCCAAAAACCCTTACTGGGTATGTCTACATGTGCATTTACACCAGCTTAAATATACTGCACAGTAAGTTACTGTGCAGCAAGCAGGAATAGGCCAGTGTCTATACGTGCATGTGTTAAAGCGCATTAACACTGTGTGTGGACTGAATTGGGAGTCCACACACAGTGTTACTGCACAGTAAGGCATCTACACATGTGTTATTGTGCAGTAACTAATTGGGCATAACTTTGATACCTGCATGATGCAAATCAAGTCAGTGTAAATTGACATATTTACTGCGCAGTACGGGTAAGCACGTGTAGTAATTTTGGTTACTGTGCAGTAAATGCGCATGTGTAGATGTGTCCACTGTGCAGTATCTTACTGCACAGTAAATCTAGGCTAGAGTAAATGCATGTGTAGATGCACTCTGTATTTCTGTTCTGTGTTTCAACATCTGTAGCTGATACTTCTTGTGCTTCAGAGTTGCCTTCTAGTGATTTTAATCTTCTGAGTACTCTGACTCCTGCCTTATCTTCAAAGGTGTATTGTTCTTCCTGGAAAAAAAACCTGAAGCTTAAAGGGGTAGCTCCATCTGTATTTTGTTTTTGTTTCTCTGAGACAGAGAAGTTGTACTTTTTTTCAGCTCATCTTTTCCTTAGAGTGGAGGATGAATGTTTTGCTAAAAAATCCACATTTTTTTGTAAAGCAGACAGTGTTTTCCAATCAGTTATATCTGAAACAACTAACCATGATGATTTCTTTTTGTGTGTGATACACTGGACATAAATGATTACATAGTTCAGGGATGAATAAGACCTTATTTACATCTTGCTTAGATGAGTGAAATTTTAAGATTTAATTCAGTGAATTACAATTCAATCATTAAGCCTTTGTCAGTTTTCAGGGTTTTACAAAATTCTCCCCATATTGCTTTAATGATGATAAAGCTCCATAAATGATAGTAATGTTGGGTGCACTAAGGTACACAAACTATGTGGCATCATATCAAATGTTTTATTGAAGGCCAAAAAGATTAGATCTAATGCAGTTCCCTGGACTTGAAAAAATCAATTATGAAAGGCAGATGTTAAATTAGGAAAGATTTGCTGTTGGGAGATCCATATTCTATTATATTCCAATTACTTCCATGGTTTTTTAAAATTTGATCTAGATCCTTTTATGTTTTTTAGCCAGTCTAACAAGTGTGTAGCTGCCTAGATTATCTCCCCTCCTTTTCTTAAATGTGCATGATATTCTCTAGGCAGGTGATATCTGGCTTTGTAGATTAAAAAAAATAATCCTTGGCTGGTTTGCCAATTTATGGCACCTTAAATAGGGTGCACATGCAGCCTTCTTTCCATTTATGTCATGATTCACATATTAATTGCAGCATATGTGTAATGTGCAGAGGGAGCCACACTGTCAAACCTGATACAGCTCCCATGATAGCATTCAAACACCAAAAGTGGTAAGACCTCCCCTTTTTTATAGCATTTTAACTGGTGCAGGTTACAGGCCCCAAATACCCTTCTACTTATTGCTTTTTTTTTCTGTCTTTTTTCCCCTCACTATCCTAGCTAACAATCTCTTAACTCATTATATAGTATGCAACATCAATAATCATCCATTTACTGGACAAAAGTCTTCCTTTGACAATCTCAAATGATGAAGTACTTTACTCTGTGGCATAGCCTGCAAAGGCCGGATTTTTCAAAGGCTTTGTGACAGGTGTCTGGATGAGGTGTGTCACAGAAATGATACTGTGTTGAATCCTTTCATCCCCACTCTTTGTAAAAGAGATGGCTACCAGCAGACTTGCATATGGCACCACAAACGGTCATACACAATAAAGGAAACATAAAGAGACAGGGATGAGAAGCTACAGAAACACAAGCTGCAGGGCCCAAGTGGATATTATGACACCGGCAAAAAAAAAAGAAAAAGTAAAACAAAAAGGCTATATTGCCAATGAACAATGCATGCTTGTGAGACTCTGTGCATGTCTACATGTGCATTAATGTGCTGTGGTTACTGCGCATTAAATTTAGTACCTGTAATAACAGGTACTAACTAAATGCGTAATAATGGGTGCTACTGTGCAGTAGTGCCAGCACATGCTTTTTAAGTGACACAAATGCACAGTAGAATAATGCTACTGCGCATTAATGCAGTAGCATGGCTTTTGCCGTGATGCACTAATACACAGTAGAATTAGTGTACCATGCATTTAGCATCTCATGTAGATGCACCCACTGTGCATCACCTTTGGAGCTAATAGGATTCATACAGGAATACTAAACATCCACTACCAAAGCAAAACTAGTTGCTCTGTTGCAAAATGCTGATGCTTCATGCTGCAGTGCTAGTGCAAAGTCCACAATGTTTTATACCAGCTGTCTAGACTAGGACCTCACTAGCTGGGGCCTAGTGATTGGCAAGCCAGCTCAATGATATATTTTAATGTTGTTCAGAAGTCTGAACATATATATTGCTGCTCATTTTTATGAGGCACATAGTGTTGCCTTGTGAACTTCCAATTTTATTTCCAACAGCACAATGTGAATTTTTGTTACAACACTCACAAAAGCCCCTAAAATAAATGGTAAATCATCGCCTAGGTGTTATTCATGCTGAGCATCACCCAAACCCTTTGGTTGTGTGTTTTGAAGCAGCAGAATAAGAGGAAATCTTTTCTGATGTCATATAGCTCTTTTAGGACCATTGCTCTCTCAATGCAGAAATTCAGGTGACAGTACCTGGTAAAAGTCTGAAGTCAATTATGTAGGTTAAATTTGCTAACTCTCAAAAGATTATTAAATATTTTGTTCAAAGCCCTTGGAACTGTGGATCAAACTGTAAAACTTTGCAAATCTCATCTCCACTTGTCATTTTTGTAGTATTTGTAGTTTTAGATGTGCTGGGAAAGAACAGAAAAAGAAACTCATGTAAAGATATAGAGTTTTTGTAATGAACCATTCTCTTTCTTAGCACGCCATTTGTGGTTCAGTTTCAGTTCAGTAAATACAGTGACTATTACCTAGTCTCAAGCCTCCTGATTTCCCATTCTCCTTTCCTGGCCTCCTGTCCTAAGGGCTCATAACAATAATTATCCAGTTATTGGACAGAACATATGAGGGTAGGATAAAATAGTTATACTTGTATTACACACACAGTGTGATGTCATGTACTTTAGGTGTTACGTTCGCTTAGATAAAAACACTCAGTTATTTAACACATTTTGAGCTTCCCCTGCCCCTTTCACTCACCAGGATGCAGGTCCAGGTGCAGCTGTCTCCTCCTACTGCTTTGTGGCACTGAGCAGCCCTGATATGCTGGTGCCCTGCCCATACCATTGCCCTTCACTCCAAACCCACAGCTGCCCACCCCTGCTGGTGCCTGTCACTCCCCAACCACAACCCTTTGCCCCCCACAGCAGTGTCTGAGCCTCAGCTGCTGCCCACGGGAGGTGGCAGCTGCTGTGGCAGAGTAGAGCGCAGAGCC
>NW_017729032.1:219321960-219322767 GCF_001723915.1 Gavialis gangeticus
TTCACTCCAAACCCACAGCTGCCCACCCCTGCTGGTGCCTGTCACTCCCCAACCACAACCCTTTGCCCCCCACAGCAGTGTCTGAGCCTCAGCTGCTGCCCACGGGAGGTGGCAGCTGCTGTGGCAGAGTAGAGCGCAGAGCCTGGCTCACCCTCCCCCATGGGTGGCACAGCCAGAACAGAGTCCATCAGGGGGGCTGTTGTGGGCTGCCTGCTGTGGACTTGGGGCTCCTCACCCTACTGCCCTCCACCCTGGACCTCTACAGCCTGGCAGGTAGGACCCAGTCTGGCAGGGCAGAGTGGGACTGGGTGGGGGAGCTCATTGCTGCTATTGGGCAATCCACGCTGTCATGGAGAAGCGCCCCTTGCCCACCCAGTAGTAGCAAGGAGCACAACTCCACGCAACTGCCCCTGTTGCTGCCAGGCAGTCAGGGGACACCTCACCAGGGTGACATGAGGCTCATGGTGATGGCACTGAGGTTCTATACCGTACTCTGCTCTACCATGCCAGGTCCTGCCTGCCAGGGCAGCAGGATGGGGAGCCCAAGCCTGCAGTGGGCACACCTGCCCCCACCCCCAGATGAGCTGCCCAATCCCCATGCACGAATCTTAGGGTTATGTGACCTTCATGGTCCCCTGGGGCTGTGCACAGTGGCAGGGAGCCAGGTCCCTCATCCCCCAGATGAACCTCCTGTGGCCCCATCTCACTCCCCACCTGGGCCCTGCAGCCACACATTCCGGCCCTGTGCCCTAAGCCCCACACACCACCCCAGCTTGTGAAGTAGTGCCTCCTGATATCTAGCCTGAA
>NW_017729032.1:219322778-219322982 GCF_001723915.1 Gavialis gangeticus
CTATGGGGGCCTCAATTCCACCCCTCCTGCCACTGCCAGACTTACCTGCAGGGAGCTAATCTCCAGGCTGCTTGGCAGCCATGTGCATGTGTACATATACATATATATGGTGCCCGCTGCTGATCACCCTTCTTCCACTCCCCTGAGCCCCTTGCAGGCTGGAACTCTGCCCTCCTGAAAGGGAAAACCCACCATTTACAGTGG
>NW_017729032.1:219327982-219336811 GCF_001723915.1 Gavialis gangeticus
GGTGCCCGCTGCTGATCACCCTTCTTCCACTCCCCTGAGCCCCTTGCAGGCTGGAACTCTGCCCTCCTGAAAGGGAAAACCCACCATTTACAGTGGTTTTCTCCTTTAAAGGAGAAAATCTGGGTTTTTCTCCTTAAAATGAGAAAATCCGGGGTTTACCATGTTTTGCCATGGTGGATGGAAATCCTGGATCCCTATTTATTACTATAGGCTCCTCCAGGCATCTATTTACACAACTTGCCTCTAGGAAAATGGCAACCTGCTTAAAATTGGAGTTGTGATTTAGTGGTCAAAACAAAGACGGGGGAGCAGCAAGGTGCCCCTCCCTACCTGGTACTTAGTCTTAGCTTGGATGTCCCTCCCTCTGGGGCTTGGAGACAGTCCCTTAACCTACTTGCCTTCCATTTTACATCTGTGGAATGGCAATGGTAACACTCAGCTACTTCACATACATTAATTTCTTAGGGTGCCTATACACATGCTCCAGAGTGGTGGGGGTGTGTGTTTTAATTAGAGTGGCTCTGACATGTTTGCTGTGACACATTTTAATCAGAATGTGTCAGAGCCTGTGTAAAATTGCCTTTAGTGTTTTACAAAGGTCTTAGAATGTCAAAGCACCATACCAGTGCTAACTTTTATACTGTAGTTAAGGAGATTTCATATCAAACTGTGCTTGTTACTGATTGGGTATATCATTATTTGTCTGGAACTCTTACATCACATTATACAGGTCACATTAAAAACACTATTTCCAAACACTTGTTTCATTTTAGCATAAATAAGCAGTGTAGGTTGAGGAAGATTTTGTTGGCTGAGACTTATTTAGATGACTGAGTCATTGCATTATGCATTTTATCTTTTTTTCCATAATCTAAATACTTGTATAAACACCTATGGTTGCTAATCAGTTAGAAAATTGAAAAAAACCAAGGGCTCTATTTGATATCCACACTTATATAGAGCCAAAATAATTATATATATTTCTTAGCAAGTACTTTTTGGATCAGATCCTAACTGTCCTAACATTATCTTACTAATAGGGAAGAAGTTGTGGAGAGGATTTTTTTCCTGACAATGACTTTTCCCTTTGGGTTTAAAAAAAAATCCACAAAATTCTGCCAGTTTTACAATATGTCCTTGCATATTACGTAACTATTAAAATAATGCATTGAGGCTGATTGTAACACCTGAGTTTAAAGTACTTCTTTAATTCTATTATTATAGTTTCATATTTGATCAAAACCAAAGGCCAGCATCAAAGAACTACATTACAGAAATGAATGCTAGGGTTTTTTTTTAATAAGAGGTTTTGTCTAGGAGACAAACTCTCAGCCCCACTTCCAGTCAAGTTTTACCTTTTTTCATACAAAACATGATGCTGATCTGATTTATGCAAACTTTTGCAAGACAGAAATTCAGAAGTTAGTCCTAGGCTAGTACCTTATGCCCCAAGTTTCAAAATAGATTGCAGTCTTGTAGTCGTGGAATGATTAACTGTGCAAGTGAGTATTTCTAATGGAATCCTGATACTTATTTAATTATAGCATCACTACAAGGATATGAGAAGAAGTATGATATTCCTTGACACACCCTATCAAGCTCCTTATTGGCTGGAAACATGTTGGGCTTGATTTGCATGTGTTCTAATTAGACATGATTTCAGATTTCAGAGCAAACAAATAGCAGATCTTTCTAACGAGTCAGAAATGAACTTCTGCCTTTTTGAACATTAATAATACAGATTGAAGCTACTTGACTGAATCTGCTTGATAATCACTTCGCCTATGTGGAAAACTATTACAAAAAGGATTCGAGCTTGTGCTTTATTTTATCTCTAAGAAAATTTGATTTAGAATCTTTCCTGTTTGCTGATTATTTTTCATCTGTCTCTGAAAGAATATGGCTTACTATGGACTGCAAATCATTGGCCTCATACTTGGAGGCATTGGCATGGTTGGGACTTTTACAGCCACACTCTTGCCTCAATGGAAAGTGTCTGCCTTCATTGGTAGTAACATCGTGGTGTTTGAGACAAGGTGGGAAGGGCTATGGATGAATTGTGTCAGTCAACTCAACATCAAGACCCAATGCAGATTCTATCCCTCTGTCTTGGCACTTCCAGATGCCTTGGAAGCAGCCAGGGCATTGATGTGTATTGCTGTGGTCTTATCAATCATTGCCTTTGTGACAGCTATTACTGGTATGGAGTGCACTCAATGTACTGGGGATAATAAGCAAGCCCGGAAGATCATTCTGCTCACAGCTGGAGTCATTTTTATTTTGACAGCCATTCTCGTTCTGATACCAGTGTCCTGGACTGCCAATGATATCATCAGAGACTTCTACAATCCACTCATCCCTGCACCACGCAAACGAGAACTGGGAGCTGCCCTCTACTTAGGGTGGGTCAGCTCAGCATTTCTCATCGCTGGAGGAGCAATATACTGCAGCTTTCACTGCTATGCTAGTGAATCCAGAAGTCCCAGGTACCCTACCATCCAGAATCCAGAAGTCTCAGGTATCCTACCATCTTCCTGCCATCATTTGCACAAAACCAAACATGCGTCAGCGGGGGCTCTGAGCATGAATTCCTATGTGTAGTTATCTCAAGATCTTTCCACTCAGCCTGTTGATTTGCACTGATGAAAAATTAACAGGTATATTAAATTGTGACGGGAATTTAAGAGTGGGCTGGCTTATTTATAATTCACAGTTAACTATAAGTTATTATTGTATCATTTGTATTTGTTAGTGCAAGGCCTCAGTCAGACTGAGAGTCACACTGTGGGGCTGCATTTCACTACCACCAGCTTAGTCACACAGATGAGCTTTTCTTATCACTGGATGATAAATGAAATGCAGCTTTACAATACTGGTGGCCAGGGCTCTAATGATAGGGCAAGTCAGGGAGGAAGGCTGCCATCTATAGCATCACCCTCTCACAAGTCCCGTTGGGATAGAAAATCAAGATAATTCTATCAGCTCTATTTTGTTGGGATGATAAGAAGCACAATGGGAGCAGCCTTCTTAAGGCCACTTCTAGACCAGCTGTTGGCAGCAAAGGCTTTGGAGCATGGCTCAAGAAACAACTGCATGGATAGGGGAACAATACCAGACACAAACGCCTGTGGCAGAACTATTTAACCTCCCTGGATGTTTCATCAGTGACCTGAGTGTAGCTGTTCTTAAAAACTGAACTTTAAAAATCAACTTGAATATCAAGATACAGAACAAGAATCATCCTCAGATTGGATTGTGTTAAATATGGTCACAACAGAGACTCTGGATTCTTATCTCACCGCCTGCACTAGTTTATATACCCTGTATGTCCCTCAAGGGATTAACTGCTTTGTTTATCCCTTTTGATCTACTGAACCCATCTTTGCCTCTCTCACTAGTGCCTCCTCTCCTCTCTTCCCCTTTCCTTCTTTGAATTTAAAGAACTATTCCTTTCTATTCCTTTCAGTACCCCATGAGTGACTGGTGCCTCCTGAATATGTGGGGGCACCCACAGATGCCGCTGCCGGCAGCAGCCCTGTCAGGGGGGGCACCAACCCTGCTGACAGCATCTGTACCAGCTGTGGGGGGGGGGGCATGTGCTCCCCCATGCACCCCCTACTAGTTGCCTATACAGTACCCCTACTTTCTGAAAGTCCATTCATTGCATCTGATGAAGGCTGTAACCTATGAATGCTCATGCCTCTCTGAATTAGTCTGTAAAGATGCCACCTTCCCCTGCTTTCTGTCTGACTTAGATTAACCTGGCTAACTACCTTTCTACTTACTGTTAGTGTGATCATGTAGGTGTAAATGCTACCCACTTTTCTCCCTCTTTCCATGGATATCCTAAGACCTGCATGATTTATTATTGGTTTCAAGGATATATGATCTTCTCAGGACAGCAAAACCTTACCCATGCTTTAACACTAAAACTTCTAGTGACTTCAGTAGGGCTAGGATTTCACCCAAAAGGCATTAACTTTCCTCCATACACTTCTGATTCTTCATTATGTCATCCAAATATATATATTTCTCTCCACCCTTGATCTCTTCTACTATAACCCACTGGAGAGGAAACCTGTCTACATACAATTTGTAAAGTATTATACCTATAATAATAATTATAGTAATAATGTGTCTTCTTGTCCTAAAATATTAAACAAGGACAAAACACAGTTAAACAAGACAAGCAACACAACTAAATTTCCGCATGAATGCTTCTTAAAAAAGCTATTGTTCACCTCCTGCTACACACCCCAAACTGTATTATTAGAAAAGACTCAACCCAGGCTTTAAAGCTGCACTGGCTAGTTTGTTTTTTGCAAAAATCCTCATTTTTAACATGTCTGTGGTGTAGTCAGATGCTCACTGAGTTATTATTGTTTGTGTAGGCACATTTTTGAACACACAACAACATATCTGAATGTTTAGAACTTGCTTTGCAACATTTGCATGTCATTTTGCTCTGTGGGTGGAAACAGACATCGCAAGACATTAGTTATGCCTCACTATTTGCTCAAATGAGCTGTGTCTAGATGAGTGTGGGTGAGTGGTATATGGTGCTGCAGACCCATCTGCAGCACCACACACTACACATTCAGGTGTTTCCTGCACAGCTGTGAAAGATTCAGGGGTTAAAAAAGCCTGCGCAGGAAAACAGCAGGGTGGCGCATGTGAGGGCAGCGGGCACCACCCAAAACTGGAGCCTGGCTGCCTGGAACCATGCTCTGGCTGCCAGCCAGAATCCAAGCTACAGGAGCACCATGGCTGCAGCTTCCCCAGCCCCTAGGACACCAGGAAAGGCTGCTGGGGCTAGCATAGTTGTTGGCCCCAGCCTCCCCTACCCTATTTGAAGTAACCTACCACATGCCAGAGGGTGCGCAGCACTGGCATTCCCCGGGAACAACTAACAGTGGCACACATTGTACTGCTGCTGGTTACCCCCAGGGAACCAAGTGTCCATGCTGATCTGGACATGGCCATGGTAAGCAAACAGACATCCGTACCCTTGGTTGTGCCACAGCAGAGGCAAATCAATGTTGCAACACCAGATACTAATAAATTCTGCCACTTCATTGTGGCAGATCCCTATTAGCTCTGTAGCAGGAGAGTATGAGCAGCCTGACCTGCTTGTACTCTCCAGCTACCCTGGGCAGGTGCTATGGCTTTCCCTGCTTACAGAGAAGCACCCCAGGGAATCTTGAGGTGCCTCTGCATAAGCAGGGAAGTGAGGGTATCTTGCTTACAGAGACCCACCCACGATCTCCAGGGGCAGTCTCTGTAAGCAGGGAAAGCCTACATGGGTCCTGGCATGGAGGCATGGAACCCAGGGAACCCTGGTGCCCCATTCCTCCATGTAGGGACCTGCTTACCCAGACTTGCCCTTCTAATGTCTGTGGACAGTCTGGGTAAGTGGGAAAATGGGGCTTTGCCTACTTACCCAAAACTACCTTTGGCGATCACATTGCTCCTTGTCCAATACCATCAATGGGTGGGACAAGAGGTGATGTGCATTTCATTCAATGAAGTGGATCAGTTGTGTTGTGACACATCACCAGGGATTTGAGTTTTCTGATTGCTGTGGAAAAACATGGGTTTTTTCATTTGAAGGAGAATAATGCGGATTTTTCTGTTTAAAAGAGAAAACTGTGGGGAAACCACAGGTTTCCCCTTGCATGCATGGGAGCCTTCCAGCCTGCAAAGAGCTGCTTGGGGTGATTGGAAACAAGGGGTACCACGTGCAGGTGCACGCATACATACACATGGCCAGCAAACAGACAGGCAGGATGGTGGGAGTAGCCTCAGCAGCTGGATAGAGGTAAGTCCATATGGGGGGAAGGGTTAGAGGGCCAGGGCTTGGGGACTGTCCGAGAGCTGTGTGAGGGGATGTGAGTCTGTGTGTGTGTGGCAGGGGTGTATGGAGGGGATGGGTGTTTGTGTGTGTGGGGGGTGCCTGCTGGTGCTGAGGGAAGATGTCCAGGCATTGGGGCTGCAGCAGGGTGGAGGTGGGGGGAGGCAGGATGCACCTGCCCCTGCAGCAGGGGAAGGGGGTGAGGGTCCCTTCAGGGGAACCTGACTTCCAGCCATTCGGGCGGGGGCTTGACTCGATGATCTTCTGAGGTCCCTTCCAGCCCAAATGTCTATGTCTATGGGGAGCTGTGTGGCTGGGCTGGCGGTCCTGGGTCTGGTGTCCATGCTTGCAGTGGTGGGGAAGCTGGGAGATGCTGCTCAGGGGTGGACAGCCATGGCCAAGCCATATGGCATGATACAGAAGCCCCAGCCCAGGGTGGCAGGTGCCACAGGTCTCCTCTTCTCCACCCTCCAGTCTGCGCCAGGGCTGCACTTGCACTGCTAGTGCTGGCATGAGTTGGAGCCATCGCAACCACTGTGCTTCAACCTGGGCAGGATGGCGGCAGCTGGGGGCCCTCTATAGCAGTGATGGTGGGCAGAGGGCAGGGGGCTGTGGGTCAGGATTGAGGGGCACCAGCCGAGCTGGGGGGCCTGAGGGTCAGAAGTGAGGGGCACCAACAGGATGGAGGGCTCTGGGTTGGGAGTGAGGGGCACTAGCATGGACTGGGGGGGCACAGGACAGTGGCTTGTGAGTGAGGGGCAGTGGCAGGGCCAGCGAACTGTGGGTCTGGAGTGAGGGGCACCAGCAGGACTAGTGGGGACTGTGGCTTAGGAGTCAGGGGCAATGGCATGGGTATGGGCAGGGCACCAGCATATCAAGGCTGCTCCACAAAGCAGTGGGGAGGACAACCGTAGCTGGACCTGTGTCCTAGTGAGAAAGATGGAGCTCTGATTTTCTATGATAAAAAAAACCAAAATCAAATGCCAAATATAGGTATTTAGAATTTATGTTATTATTATGATTGAGAAACTGCTAGGCATCCAAATTGCTTTAAAATTGTAAATACATTAATAAAAAACTGTGTTAAATTGATACCTATATATTTAGTGGCATTTCATTTGAATCACAGAAAACATGGATTTTGGGTTTTTTAATCAGAGAATTTGCAATTTTTAAACAGAGAAAACCAGGATCGCTGCTGATGAGTCTGTAAGGTGTACCTCTAACTTGCCTCTGCCCTTCCTGATTTCAGACTAACATAGCTAATTACCTTTTTGTTTTAGGAATCACATTAAGACCTTTATATGGATGGCACTTTTACTCAGAATTTTTCTTTTCTTAGAAAAAATGTACAGCCATTTGTACTTTTATGTAGCTGGTGTTGACATCCTGTTCCCTTCCTATTATCAGAGGGATAACCTGGACACAGGCTGTCAAAGCTTGACCTTAGAGAGTCACAAGTCAGGGGATCATGAGCAGGCAATATCCAGTCTAGGGGTAAGACTTAGGGGATGAAGAACAGCTGGATAAGGAGGCTTAGGTTTGTAAGGGATTGAGTCCTAGGCAGTGACAGAGGCAGAGCCTCTTGCCAGTTAAGTCAGGAACAGGAATTGGAGATTGAGACTGGAGTCGTTAGCCAGGGGATCTGGATTAAGCACATGATAGCTGTAAAGGGGTAGGATGTGGGTAGTTGCCAAATTAAAGCCAGGAGGCAGAACATAACTATCCTAAGACAGGGGTATGCACTGGAGACAAGAGCAAGAGGGTTGGAGGGTTGAGAAGCTGGCAAGTTCACAAACAAAGGGGTGTGGATTGGATTCTGGAACAAAGAGTCATAGTTAGGAACCAGAAACCAACAGGCTGAAACCAGGAACCAGGATGAAACCAGGAAGCCAATGAGCAGGATATGAGGAACAGGCAACTAAGAACCAACAAGCAAGACCCAGGGAACTAGACCCAACAAACAGTATGAACAAGGAGTCAGAAGACCAGAGCTGGACAGAGACAAAGGAGGATCCAGGGGCGGGTGCAGTTGAACCATTTTCCTTTGATACCTATTCTACCTGAACTTTAAAACCAATTGCTTGGGAGCAGCAGCAGCATTTCTGTTCAGGTAGTGCTGAAAGAATCAGTTGACTTCATGGGTCTTGATCATTTCCCTGAGTCCTCTCTCTGCTCCACAGGTGTTAACGACCTTCTCTCATTTTTAAAGATCTTGATGTTCCACTATTCAAATGTTATGTTCTTTTGCTATTTTGCTGTCTCTTAGTCATTCCTGGTAATGCTTCTCTTCTATTTCACAGCCCAGCAGTTTGTTTTTAGCTCTAGCTTAAAACCTTAACTCAGGTATGGTGATATTAACGTGCAGAAAAGACTGGCAGTGAAGCATAAAGAACACGGGACTAATGACACAATATCTTTTAAACTATTTTGACTCTTTTTTTGCTAGTTTATAGTTTCCTAAACTGAATATCTAGAAGATTAGTGCACATTCCAATAGTTATATTTGTTTTTTCTTTGTTCTTAAACTGAATAATTTAGTGCTAGTTTCCCCTGTCCCTCCAGCATATTAGTGAACCTTCTAGTTTCTCTTTAACCAGAGAAAAATATGTTGTGTTATATGTGATGATGTACCACACCAGCAATCCCCTTTTCAAAATTCTATATCCATCCCTGGACAGAGAGGCACCTGCCTGCTGAATAACCTGCTAAGCACTGAAACGACAACTACTTAGAAGTGAGCAGCCATGCCTGTACCGGCAACCGGGGCCAACCAGAAGTAGCTAAGCTGCTGGCAGCTAGGCCCACGCCTGTAACCAGAGCCAGCTAGGGCACAATTCAGCCTGGTTACTGTCCTTGCTCCTGATACCTATAGCACCTGACCACATCAATTTAATTACCTTATTGGGCCTTATTATTTCTGAGACCTAGAATAAGGGAATAGGCAGGCAAGGTTCTTTGAGTAGATGTGATATCTT
>NW_017729032.1:219337105-219352234 GCF_001723915.1 Gavialis gangeticus
CTGCCTATGTCCTTAGACCAACACAGCTATAACCAAAACCCAGAATGACCGAGTAGCATTTAACCCTAGAGTTCTTAATTCCTCAGAATGTCTTCTTGTAAATCTTGTCTCCTCGTAGCACCACCTTATATGAAACTTCTAACTAAACTGGAATGCCTGGATTGTGTGAATTGGAGTGATTTTACCATTGGACAGAACTTTAGCTGATTTTAGAGAAGTGGGTGTTTTATTAAAAGGTGTGCATAGTTCAGATCAGGGCCCCAGGAAATTGACCATGTCTTTTCCCACACATTCTAGGCTTTTTCCACTCAAGATAAAAGTTCAGAGCAAGATGGGATTAGAAGACCTAAAAAAACCCTACCTGTGGGGGCACATGTCTCACAAGAAAATCACTCCATCACTGATCTCTCAGTTCTAATCCTCAAAGGAAATTCACATAACACCTTTCATAGAGGAGCCTACGAACTTCACTTCATAAATCAACTGAATACAAAAAAGCATGGTCTCAATATAGACATTGGATTAATGACACATTACAACCTGCCTGACTTCTGATTCACCAGGTACCTGCCAGACCTGACCTCTTACACTTTTCTCCCCACCCCTCCCCTACTTTTCTGCCCTTTGTCTTCCTAATTTCCAACTATTTCCTTTTTCACAGACAGACTCTTTTCTACCTTGAATTACTACTGCTGTAGAGTCTCCCTTACTCACCTTTGGCTTTTTTCCCCTAGCTTTTTCCCCCTCTCTTCCCTGCTTTATCTTTTGTTTTCCTAATTTCTACCTATTTACATTCTCACTGACATCCTGTCACACTTTTAGCTTCTCTCATTACTTGGAGTCTCAGAACAGCAGAGACTCCCTATGCCTGAAGAAGGTTTAACTGCAGGCAAAAGCTTGCAACGAACTTTTCCCCAACTACTCAGTTGGTCTAATAAAATATATCACAGCTACCCAAAGAACTTTGCGTGACTATATCCTTAGACCAACACAGCTACAGCCAAACCCCACCACAAAAACCAACTGAGTTTGTTCCCTTGGGGATGCTAATTGCGCACAACTTTCAGCCATTCTTTATCATTCCAGAAAGAGATTAGAATTGACATTCATCTCCTGTGAGTCAGTGCAGTTAACTAGTAAAAAACTAATGCAATACAACAGTGCAGTGCCAAAATCTTTTTGATAAATAGTCTGTTTTAATTTAGCCTGAAATGCAATCTTTGGGAACAAATAATCATTTTTGTACACAGACATACTTCCAAGTGAGATGGTTCTGCATTCCAAAGATGAAACTATCATTGTTCAGTCTTACAAAAACTCACTCATGGATTGAGGTAGATTTTTGTAGTTTCAGAATTTTTTCAGTGATTACATCTGAATGAAGGTAAAATAATGTTTTTTCTATTAGTAACTGAAAATGGGATCATCTCTACTAACAACTTCTAGAAATGACATTTGAAATGGATGCAAAAATTGGATGGGTAGAAGAACTGTTAGAAGCTATGCTGAGATTTTATACTTTATAGAAAGATGCAGGTATATAGTTTACTCTTCTGAATGAATTTCTCTTGCACAGCAGTAAAATCATTTAATTAGGTTAGCACTTGTCAGCATTTCCTAGACAGAAGTCTGAAAGCTATTAAAAGGGAGAGGGCTGATCAGATTGTATAATATACTCTGGTAATTTGGTACAATTAGAGACAAGTCTGAGATTTACAAAAAAATCAAACTGGAAAATTTCAGTGCTACAAAATGTAGAAGTGTTTGGAATCATGATATTTGGAGCATCCAAGTTTCAAGGGTCAGATCCAATCAGGCAAAGGTGACATGCATGTCAACAAAGAAAAAAAAAAGAGCATGGCTTTCCCCATTTGGCACGGAGTTGGGAAATCTGAGTTCGAGGTCAGAATCTATATCCACAGAAATATACATGGTTGTTCAGGCTCATCTCAAGATAAGCCAAAAAAGTAGGCAAGCAGAAAGAATTGAAGTCAACATATATTAATATTACGTGTAGAAAATCTTAGTTGTTTATTTGGTATAGTGAAAAAATATGTTCAATGTAAGCAGTTGCATCTTTTGATTATTTCATGAAAAAATTGAATTGTTCTTCCTACACATCCAGTTCAAATTGTCCTTGTAGGTGAAGCCACTGATAGTAAAAACAATTAGAATTATTTAATTATGGTAATATGAAAATTACATTTAATTACTATTTAAGCATGTATACTGTCACATAACTGCATTAAGGTATACATTTAATTACTTCAGGGCATGCATCTACACACGAATGCGCATTTCTCTGCTGTCTCTTACTCTGTTCTTTATTTAATGTATCCATAGAAGATCTATTATCTGAACAAATCCAAAAAGTGGAACCACCATCCACTAAACAAAGGAGAAAAACCCAAAACTCAACAAAAATCTGTGACCAGAGTCTGAGGTAATTACTTAAAACATTAATTAAACTGACACTGAATGAAACTGCTGTGTCAATTCACACCAGGTAAAGATCTGGCCCACTGAAAACACCTGTGATTATAGTTATATGAACTAAGTGTACAATACCATCACCAATTTCATCAACCTGAAATTAAAATAATATATGGGGGAAAAAAAGACCGACATGTGAATCAGGCTCCTTAAGAAGAAATGATAGTGTTTGGCCAAGGCCACACCTATGTTGGACAAAACAAATAGAAAGAAGTTTTGTTTTGACTTTGTGTTCGCTGACTTTTTTTAAACCTTTTGCCTTAGAAGTTATACCCAGAAATAGATGTCGCTGAGTGAAGCAGCTCAGCTGTGCTGTGATGTGCAGGGAGCCTGGTTTTCTCTGTTTAAAATTTGCAAATTCTCTAATAAAAACCCCCAAATTCTCTGATTAAAAAGCCCCAAATCCATCTTTTCCGCGATTAAAATGAAACACAACTATATATATAGGTATCTATTTAACACAATGTTTTATTGATATATTTACAACTTTAAAGCAATCTGGAAGCCTAGCAGTGCCTCAGTCATCATCATAAAATAAATGCTAAATGCCAATCTATTTTGGTGTTTGATTTTGTTTTTTTTAATCATGGAAAATCAGAGCTCTCCCTGCCACCTTCACTCACTAGGATGCAGGTCCAGCTGTGGTCGTCTTTCCCACTGCTATATAGTTGGGCTGCAATGGCTCTAACTTGTGCAGTCAGCAGTGGAGTGAGTCCAGCCCTGGCTTGGGCTGGAGGGAAGAGGAGAGGAGACCTGTGACACACGCCACCCTGGGCTGGGGCTCCTGTGTTATGCCAGGTGGCCTGGTCATTGCCCTCTGAGCAGCATCTTCCAGCTTCCACACAGGGCACCAGCCCCAGTGCTACCATCCCCCATTCACACAGCTCCCCACTGCCCCTGAAGGGCCCCACCAACGCTTATCCTGCTGGAGAGGTAGATGCCTCCCACCCTACCCCTCATGCCATGCTGCAACCCCAGTGCTTGGACACCTTCCCCCAGCGCCAGCAGGCATCCACCCCCGCCTCCCATACCTATCCTCTCCACACACCCCTGCCACACATAGTTACATCCCCCTGCCCACAGCCACTCACACAGTCCCCAACCCTCCAACCCCCAGCCTCCCATAGACTTACCTGTATCCAGCTGCTGAGGCTGCTCCCACCATCCTGCCTGGCTGTATGCTGGCCACATGCATGTGCATGCACACATGCAAGTGGCATCCCCTGTCTCCAATTGCCCCATGCAGTTCCTTGCAGGCTGGAAGGCTGCCAGCCTGCAAGGGGACACCCGTGGTTTCTCAGTTTTCTCTTTTAAAGAGGAAAAAATCTGTGTTTTTCTCTTTCAAATGAGAAAATCCGCATTTTTCCTCAGGAAATGGAAAGCCCAGATTCTGCTCATCAGCTCTGTGTGCTGGATGAGTGGTGTTGGCTTGCTCCTCAAATCAGACTGGGCTTGTAGAGCAGCCTTGCATGCTAGATCCAGCACACAGGGCCAATTTGGCATGAGCACACACTGTGGGCAGCCCATGCCCTGGACTGGATACAAGTACAGTGGTAGCTTGTGCCATGGACCAGCCCCAAGGACAGTGGCAGTGTCTGCTCCAGTGGCCCTGTATCCAGCAGCCACTTGTGTCCTGGACTGGCCCTAAGTGCAGTAGAAGCCTGTGCCCCAGATCGGCCCAGAGTGCAACAAGCAGCATGTGCCTTGGACCAGATCTAAGTGCAGTGGCAGCATGGCACCACCAGCAACATGAGCCCCAGACTGGCCCCAAGTGTAGCGGCAGTGTGTGCCCCAGCCCAGCATGCAGCTGGCAGTGTGCAACCTGGACTGGCCCTGTGCACTGCCTACAACATGTACCAGTACAGCCCCATGCTCCCTATGCAGCATGCAGGGCCAGTCTGGCACATGACACATGTGGGGCATAGGTCCAATCTGAGACCTACAAGCAGCACTGCAGGCTGGATGATAGGGCTCCACAGGCTGTATCCCAGCTGTAGGCCAGATATTTGACCATAGGTATGGTCTTTCATGCTTTGGAAGTGTGCTTTGACTGTGCTGGAAAATGCATTTGTTTTAGAGATACTATTTTCATGTGCCCCCAGCCGCAACTTTCATAAATTTAAGATTAGCTGTACTTGACATTGCTAGATGTTTGAATATCAAGGATAAACATTTAGTTTAACAACTTGAGGTTACCATCTGTTTTAATATTTTTGTGATCACAGAAAGAAATACTTTTGGAAATCAAAGACTACGGATGATTTATATATATATTTAAAATAAAGTATGTATCCTTTAGGGCTTTCTGCTGTATTCTTATTCCTTTTTATTTTAAAGTAAATAAATTTATTTCCCGATAACATTTTATAAAATGTAAAGGGTGTTTAAGTCCCCTTATGTCTCATCCTTTCCTGCCTCAGTCTTATTTTTATTCATCATGTTTTATGTTTAGTTTACATTAAATAACATTGCTCTGATTTCTTCAGAAATAAAATACTATAAATGATTTACTAATGATTTCCAAGATATGTTTTAAGAAGTTTCCTGAAATACATATTTCAGAAACTGATTATGAGATACATTTATACAGTACAATAAGGATGGAAAAGGAGGAATTGAGAGCAAATAAGCCAATCATTATATGCAGGAGAGAGAGCAAATAGATGGAAAAATAATGACTTAGCAAAACATTTCATTATAATGAAAGATGGAGCAAACAGGATTTGAGTCAGACTGACACATACTTGCATCAGTATTCTACTGATATGCATAAATAAAGATTCTTTTTGGAAAGCAACAACAAAGTTAAAAAGCAATGGAAAGCCTTATGCAACTATTGAATTGTGTTCTTATTGATGTCCAAGAGACAAGGCTTTTTTTGAGATATATTTTATTGACCAGTTATATAGTTGAGAGAGTTGTTGGACAAGCTTTTGGGCATCAAGTGCCCTTCCTCAGGTCTCTTATAGATTTTTAGAGTTTTGTTGTGAGGACTGTTCACTGTTCTGGCACTGGAGATGCGCTCACAGATTTTGCATTTATTGTTGAGGCAGGGTTGTGTCATGTTTGAAGTCTGTTGATTAAAGAGGAGTTTACCACTACTGCTGATTTGGGCCAGATTTGGGGGTTGCTTTGGGTGTTATTGATTACAATTAACCATCTCTTGAACATAGGAGTAAATTGTCTTTTCAGGGGGATTCCTGTGTTATTTTCAAACCAACTGAAGCTGGCACCATTACCCACCTCGCCCCCCCAACCCAATACTTTTTTTTCCTGGTACAGAGACACACCTTGGCTTATATACACAGTGGGCACATCTGCCTGTAATAACCAGTACTAAATGGACTGTAATCTGTGCTGCTGCACAATAGCACTAGCACACATTTTTTGTGATGCTAGTGTGCAGTGGACTAATTCTACTGCACATTAGTGCATTAGCACGGCTTTCATCGTGATGTGCTAATGCGCAGTAGAATTAGTCTACTGCGCTTCTAGTGTCTTGTGTAAATGTGTCCAGTGAAATTTGCTTCCTGACTGGCACTCTGTATTCTCAGTATGAATTTTAGTAAAGTTAGCATAACATTAAAAGTTTAATAAACACCCAAAGAGTTATAAAAATGAGGTACTCTTAGGAAAAAAATTAGATAAAAAGGCAGGAGCAGTCATAAGGAGTATTTACTGAATTCAACCACTGTTTGCAGAAAATATTCTAGTTGCTAATCAAATCAGTTCTCAAATTCAACCCAATAACAAGATTGCAACTGCAACATAAATAAGTTAGACACATCTACACTGCCAGCACTAGAATTCTAGTCTGACAGCTGCATATCCACAGGCTTCTCCCAACTGAGCTGAAGGAAAAATCTCTGTTAACAAACAATGGAAGAGGGAACCTTCCAGCTAATTTGTGGCATGTGAATCTGTGCAGCTTGGCTACCTGAATGAAACTAAGCTGGTACCCAGTGACAATCCTGCCTTTAGTGGTGTACTTGGTAGCCGTGTTGGTCTGAGACAAAAAGACATATAAACAACTAGGACTCTTGGTTCCAAAATGATACCTTGCCTTTATATCTTTTTGAGTTGTCATCGACCAATTGAAGAAAGATGCTCACAATCATCTTTTCCTTTGAAATCCCTTCTTGATGGAGCAGCTTTCACGGAGCTCCCAAAATCTACTGTGCCCAGGCAAGCTACCACAATGAAATCTTGCAAGACTTTCCTGGTTCAGAGATCCCTTTGAATTTACAGCATATCCCTGATCTGAGGGAGCCTTGTGGTGAATACTGTCTGGAATAAAAAAGCTGGCTTGGATCTTGTATGAAACTCCAGGCAAGTGGAGAGATTGGTGTCTTGTACCTGGGATATCATCAAAGATGGGAACCAACCAAGGCAGGAAAGAGGGGGAATTTAAATGATAGGGAATTATTTGAAGTACATGTCTGTTTGTATTTAATTGGGGTACAAATGGGATGCTGGAAGTACTTATTTGTACATTTACTGTCCTCCAAAACATCGGCATTTTGCTCAAAGAAAGGGCTTGATTTTATTTTTACTAATTTTTATTTTTACCAACTGATTTTCCGAATGCTCCTAATAGGTGTATCACTCTCTGTTATTGTGTAATTTGACCAAAATGAAATTCTAAGGCAGGTATGACCAGCTTGTGGCACATACGTCACAAACATCTGTGTGTGGCACACAGCAGATTGGGGAGGGGCAGTTACCACACTGGGGCTAGGTACAGACAGTCAAAAAGCCAGAGACTGAATCACTTCAGTTAGTTTAGTCTCTGCAGGTTAGTCTAAACTACACAGATTAAATCAAAACAGAAGTGAACAGACATTTACCTTTGATACAGGAAATGCAGCCACATGGCTTCAGTGGCTCAGGCCAGAAGTTGGGAGGGCACTAGAGCACAGCTCTCTCGCTGTGTCCACTTCCTCTTCCTGCTGTTCCTGAGGTCTCTGGGATTTGTAGTCCAAAATCACATCAACAGGACTCTGCAGGATTGCTCATCACTTCTTCTTGCTTCCAGGTGCCTCTGGGATTTGTAGTCCACAGTTACAGCCAGCAGTAAGTTTAAGGGGGGGAAGGGGTATTTAACTTCCCTCCCTGGCCCCAGACCTCAGCTGGGCTTTGCTGGTGGGGCAGTCCTCCCCTGTAGACTGGGCTGCATCCCCAGCCAGGCTTGCTCCCACCCCCCTTGTCAGCCAGCCACTCACTGGTCTAGCTAGGGAGCAAAGGTGCGGGGCCAGCCCTTCTCTCTGGAGCAGGCAGCCTAGCCCAGGGCTGGAAAGCATGCTGGGATACTGGGGGGACTGTGAACCAGGAAGGGGTCTGGGACAGAAGTTTCATAAACCGGTTTGACCCAAATCAGAGAAGTCTGATACTACATTCAACCAGGTTTAACTTAAACCAGTTTCAGCCATTTTGAAACTGGTTTATGTGCATTGAACTTCTATTCTGTTACCGGTTTAAACCAGTTTCTGATCACTTAAACCGGTTTATGTGTAATGTGTGTCTCTAGCCTGGCATATAAGGCATGGAGAAGAAGGCAGAGCAGCAGGTTGGGCAGGGAGCACAAAGTGGAACAGCAGATCGGGCAAAGCAACAGGACTGAAGTGACACTAATTGGTCAGTTTGGGACATCCCTGCAAAAAAGGTTGGTCCCCACTCTTTTAAGGTGCTGGTCAATCTGCACAAATGATAAAAGTGAACTTTTTCATGTGTGCTTATTTTTCTTGCCATTATTGGTTCAGCCAACCTGAACAAGACTTTGTGTGTTTATGTTTCATAAATATTTAAATGTAAAATCTAATACTTTATAAACCTTCCTTTTATAGAACACACAGCTTTGATCCAAATTATACTTTTCCAAAACATTTATCTTACTAGCAGCCCTTGTTCAGGATATTGGCCCTGCTTGTAAGATAAGATTTAAGGAGGATTGTCATTTTGATCATGGATTCTTCATCTTCCTATTATACTGTGGTGCTTGTACTTTGGCACTATAATGATTACTTTGGTGACAAAGGAGACAAAAAGATAAAAAGCCAATTCATCTGATATTTTTTGCTAAGGTAACTGACAAAATGACCTCCAGATGCTTGAACTTTTAGTCATTAATCATAAAGTGACAAGTATGACTATTTAGATAATATTTGAATAAGCAGTATCTACATTAAAGACCCCGTGAATGACTTTATCAAATGGGCCAGTCCAGCATTTGCTTTTTAAACATCTGACTTCTGCAGGAAAGGACTATTCCAAAGTTACTGACTAATCTCACATCACTCCTTAGTGCAGAAAAGGCATTTTAAAAATAGAAATGACAAAAATGGCAGGTGACTATTGCACCATATGTTAGTCAAATTGAAAGATACTTTACATTTTCTAAATGTATGCTACTCACTTTTAACACAGTCCTTAATTTGTGGTCCTTATTTCAGAGTTTTGTGAAGATGTCCCTGATTACCATACGACAAAGATGATGGGTAAATTAGCTTTTCAGCTTCTATCAAATGGATCAGTGACTGACAGACTGATAAGCAATGTTTAGTCATTAAAAGTTTCACACTGTAGTGCCAGATGGTGCTGTGAGACAGAAAAAACTCCAGACCCCAAACAAACATATCCTTGCATACTGTCACATACATCCTGAATTTAACAAAAATTGGCAGCACAGGCTTCATGTGTTAAGGGAAAAGTCTGCTATTGACTAAACAACATTTTAAAGGTCCCAAATGTTGTTGGCTAAATTGATTTCTGGTTTCTAAAGGCCCAATCTTCCATCCGCTTCCTCATATTAGATAAAGCTGCAAAAATACCCCCTTGCTCTGAGGAGCTCTGCGTGGAGTAGTACTGACAGCCATTGACTCCTGAAAGGGAGCAGGGAGAGAGCTGCAAGACAGATCAATCTTAATTTGAGGCAGTCCCTGAAACCCTCAGGAGAAAGGGAGTGTTGCTGGCTGCTTTCACAGCACCCTGGTTAGGTTGCATGTTCCATCCCCTTGCCTGAACTGGCTTGCAAGGTTTGCTGCCCTTTATTGTGATGCAGGTTCTGGAGTGCATTGAGCCCAGCAATATTGCTGTCAACTCACAGGGGTTTCAGACTAAATACCACCAAAGCAAAGGGCTGGCTCATTCTGGGAGGCACAGTGATCCAGAGAGAAAGGTAGGCATTAAAGTCATCTGGCTGAACCCTTTTGATTATTTCCAGTTCATTAAGCACCATGGGTCTGATCCTACAATCCCCTGCCAGAAAGCAACATGGCTGAAAGTGGCCTCCCTTGTTCTGCAGAAAGGTGGACGGACAGTCTTTGCAGAGGACATTTACTGAGCACACAATGCCACACTAAACTGGCAAACACCCTTCCCTCCCCTACTTTTTTCATAAACATTTATATCCTTGTCCTCATGCACTCCTATGGGTTTTGTCCCATCATATCAGATGATGCACTGCATGTGACATGACTATCTAGGGCAAGAGATGGTAGGGTTGTGCGAAGCTTCAGTCCCTGATTTGATTCAGTGGAGATTTGGCCTGATTCGATGGCCGAATCTCCCAATCCGAATTTAATTAGAGGACCCTTTAACTTCTCCGAATTGAAACAGAACTGAATTGATTTGGAGAGATCTGGAAAGATTCAGCAATTCAGACATAGATGCAGGTTTAAATGTTTTTTCTGCATACCTCTAGGTAGCATGCGGCTCATGAATGCTGTGATGCTGTAGTGCATGGAGTGTCCTACAGGAACATGGGATGCTCCCCAGCATGCTTGGAAGCAGACCTGGAAGTGGCCCAGAAGCACTTTCAGTCCACTTCTAGGTCCTCCGAAGAGTGTACTGGGGGGACCCCCTGATTGCCAAGCTGGGGGGGGGTGTGGGGAGGCCCCCCAGTGAGCTCCCCAGAGGACTTGGAAGTGGACTATCCACCCCAGCATCACAGCATTCACAAGCAGTACCTGGTACCTCGAACTATGTAGAAAAAACATTTAAAGCTGTGTCTATGTCTGAATAACTGATTCTCTGAATCAGCATCGAATCTTCATATTTGGATTAGGCCGAATTGAATTGGGGACAGTGCTCTGAATCAATGAATCGAATCACTATCCCCAATTCGGGCCAAAACCAAATCAAATAGGGCCCATTTCACACACTCCTAACAGACAGCCCCTGGTTTTGGTGATCTCCCCCTGCTGCTCTGATCTATTTTAACAAGCTTGGTAGGCAGCATAAAAGAGGCACATCCCTGAGGAGGAAAAAAGGACAATTGGACAACGGCGTGAAGACCCTGCCACATGGAATTCCACATCCTCTTTCACCTCACCATTGAGCTTCCTGAAAAATTATCACAATACAGCAAAGAATTTGGACAATCCAACTGGTTATTAGGGGCATGTGAAGCAGGCCCTATTCTATAGTTCCCTATTCTAAGTGGAGTAGTGCTTCTGGTCCACTTCTGGGTCTGCTGCCGAGCACACTGGGGAGCCCCCTGTACTTCTATGGGACACTCCATGCGCCCCAGCATCACAGCATTTACGAGACCCTGGTACCTAGAGGTATGTAGAAAAAATGTTGAAAATTGCCTCTATGTCTGAATCTCTGAATCTTTCCAAATCAATTCAGAGGGTTCCGATTCGATTCAGAGAAATTAAAGGGTCCTCTGAATTGATTCACATTGGGAGATTTGGCCACCGAATCAGGCCAAATCTCTGCCGAATCAAATCAGGGACTGAAGCTTCTCACAGTCCTACTGGTTATTTCGGAGAACTTCCCCTAAATACAGAGCTGCATATGTTATCATTTAATTCTGTTTCCCCGTGTTTCCTCACTGGCAAAAGTCACCACACCCAGTGTTGCGTATCATCCAAAAATCTGCTTGGTGCATCCCTGTTGAGAAACATGATAGCACAATGTAATTACAGGTTAGCCTTTTCCTGAGTATATTGAGCCTATGACAAATTTTCCTGCAAGAAAGGTCATACATTTCTGTGCATGAATCACATGGTACTGGTGTAGTGAGATGGTGTTCCAAAAAGGTAACATTTCACAATATATTCCAGGGAATACAAACTTATGAAACTTATTCTCACTGAAGGTATATTAAACATACTATTACAAAGCCATAACACTTTGGAAATAATAGCTATGGATATTTTAATATACTCCTCTATTGGGAATGAGGGTCAGATCCAAAGTTCACCAAAGTCAATGGTAGACTCAGCTACTGACTTCAATGCATTTTGTATTCTGCCTTACACTGAACATAACAATAAGAGTTTTATTTTCTTCTGAATCACCTCTAAGTGACATTGGAGAAGGGTCACCAATTGCTCTGTTCTTTTAAAAATGGCAAACACACTGAAACTGCTTGTTAAATATGTTTTTTTCTTACTCCCTTTCTTAGCCCCTTTCTGAGGTATTAGTCCCTTCATATTATGGTATAGTTCCTAAGGTAAAAGTTAATTAAAAGACCTTTATATAATTTAAAATGTGCTCTTGTAAATACCATTATCTTCAGACTAAACACTGATTTATTAGTGGAGACTTTGTCAAATACATTTTTCATTTTATATGCTTTTATATCTTTTCACAGAGAATAAAATTCCATAGTGATATTGCAATTTTCCTTTCAGGATACTGGGGGGAGAGGAGGGGAGGAAGGAAAGAGGTGGGGGTATTTTACTTTTATATACTTTAAGGAAAGCTGATATGCTTTCTGAAGTTACCTTTTTGCTAGGACTATCAATGATATTAGCACAGCTATGAGAGTAGTGCTTCACATTAATTAATTTCAACTGAAGAATCACCCGAGAACACAAAATAAGGTTTTGCATCAGACCTGCATAAACAGGGCCAGAAACAGGCATGGGCAAATGGGGTGGCTGCCCAAGGCCCGGACAGAAAGGGGGCCCAAAAATAGTAATTTAAAAAATATTATTATCATTAACTCTGGCAAAGCAGGGCCTGATACTAAAAGTACTCCCAGGGCCATCAGGAGTTTAGATACAGCGTTGTACATAAACAGTGGCTATTACTGTTTTTTTCCCTCTTCTAAATGACTCAACTAGCATGAATATTCTTTTAGTCCTAGGTATTGTACAATACCTTCTGACAATTTATTATAAAGCTCTTTAATCTGGGGTTTTTGTCTGAGTGACACATTTAAAATGGAGCGTCAATACACTTACCATTGAATCTATGTCTTTCATTGTTTACCTCTGAGTCTTACACAGCTGGACACATAAAAAGACACCTGTCAGCATCAGCAAAATAACAGTGCCCATATTTTGCAATTATGCAAAATTGTTTGTGCAATGCAGTTTGCTTCATTAGCAGAGTGTTAGTATGCAAGGAGATTGACATATTATCACTTTACAAACTGTGGTTAATGTTCCATATGAAGAGAAGGCAACACAAAAAGTAAAATGACCAGTTTTCTTAGGTTAATGCCCACAAACTTTTATTGTGAAATGTCAGCAGCAATTTGCCTTTCCCAATGACACACAGTGGTATGATTTATTCCCTTCTTACTGGTACCTTTTACAGAATAAATGATGAAAAATAATACTAAATACATAAGCAATTTTCACAGTTTTATTAAAACATAAAGCTAAACTTACAAACTGTATTAATCATTAAAAATGCAATTAGGAAAAAAAAACTACTGATGAAATGCTGTTTTACACTAGGCTTCTTGTTCTTTCTTTTTTTCCCCCAATTCAGTGCTGAATGAGTCATCAATCCTTAATTTAGCAGAAGGTAAGGAAAGCCAATCTTGTTACCACATAGTTCAAACTATTATGGCCCTGGGCCTGTGTTCCAGACAATAATTATACTTTTCTAGGACAAAAACATTTTCTTATTCAAGCTAACAAATTCATAACCTAATGGCTAGATTGGTGACCGTGCATCTACATGAATGAATTCCAACTGTTCCTTATCTTCCCAAAAGCACATTTTAACAGTGTTAATAAAGCAATTAGGAGGATAGGAAGCACATTTATTGATGTCTAAATCTATAACTCTTAATAATGACCAAAAAGAGAAGACATACTAAGGAACTGGGGGGAAAAAGAAGAAAAGAAAAGAAACAATGCCTGTCCTGCTCCTTTTAGCTCAAAATGAAGACATAGCTATATATATATCTTACCAGTAATTAAAGTTAGTACTTCCTTCTTGCTTTATTGTCAAACATGTAAATTCTTAGTTCCCCCAATTCCCAATGCAACTATTCAGGGGGAGAAAGGGAGCATTGTTCCTAGACCACTCTGCACTTTTCCTTTGCGACTCATACTTGGTGATCAGGCTAGTTCTACAGAACAATTTATTACTACAAAGTCTCTCCTTTACAGACATATTAAAGAATGCTTTGCTATTTACTGTAATCAGTATGTAAAAATAAAAGCAGAGCTTGTGGACTAGAATACATGACACAGGTGGCTGGAGCAGCTATGGTTCAGTAAGGATTAAGGAAGGTAAAAATCTATATTATGGGGACAATGATTGAGCAGAGGGTGACTAGGCTCACAGAGTGCAGAAAAAGCAACACTGCTGGCATTTGAAATATTGTATTAACAATACAGTACTGTACTTGAAATGTCAACACATGCATTTTGGTTTCTGGAAAATAACCATCAGACAACCTCTGAAACACTGCAAGCACCTAAATGAGAACAGAATACCACATGGTGGCCTAGAAACTAAAGAAGATGCCAAGCCCAAGACGAGTCAAGCTATAATTAGGGCCAGATCCAAAAAGTGGCTAGGGGCCTATCTGGCAACTTTAATGGCATTTAGGTACCTAAATGCATGCGAGCAATCCCCCCAAAACTTGCCTAGCCTCTGACGTGTCTGAGAGTCCACAGGCACCTACATTTTCAGCGGTAAACTTATTTAGAAACCTAAAGTTCTGCTACTGCACATCCCAGCAGCAGTGCCCGTTTGTCTGAGCTGAGCATCTTCACACCTATGTCTAGCCTCATCCTGTCTGGCATGTGCAAGCTGTCCCTACACCTAAGTCCTCTGAGGCCTAATTTGCTAGGTATACTCCCCAGGGAGAGACAACCTGTGGCATGAGTGCCTGTGGGCAGCTGAGTGGGTAGAAGGTGGCCAGGAGCTGGAGCTGGACTAGGGCAGAAGCACCCAGCTGAACCCTCCTCCCCCTACCACTTGCTGGGCATGGTGCCCAGCACACGTCTCCATGGCTGGCTGCCACACTTCTCCATGATACCTGGTGCCTGGAGCAGTGCATCAGGGGCAAAAGGAGGAGAGGCAGGGTGGAAGGCAGCCAGGAGCTGGAGCCCCACACACTGAGGCAGGAGCCAGCTGGCTGCAGCTTTTCCCCACCTGGCTGGATGCATGGTGCCTAATGCTCGTCCCCTTGACTTTGCTACATTACCTGCTGCCTGGAGTGGCACTGCAGGGCAAGAGGAGGAAGAGGAGCTGCTGGAGGTAGGGGGAGCAGCCATCCCACCGGGAAGCTGTGTGTTCTGGCCGGGGCTCGGGTGATGCTGTTTGGCGGGCATGGGGCGGATGCAGGCAGGACCGTGGCACAGGCTACTCTGAGCCGGCAGGGGTCGCCCCCATGAGGAGTGCTGCGGGGGCAGCTGCAGGCCAGGTGGGAGGGGGGGG
>NW_017729032.1:219352551-219359559 GCF_001723915.1 Gavialis gangeticus
CTGCAGGCCAGGTGGGAGGGGGGGGAGGGAGGGAGGATCTCACCTGCACTGTACCACCTGAGCAAGCTCTGCTACATGCGCTCCCTTCCCTCTTCCCTCCCAACTCTGTTCCCGACTGGCTCCCAGGACCTAGCACATGGGTAGGCTGCCACCACTGCCTCTGGGCTGCCAGCACACGAGTGAGCTCTGGGTGGGCAGCAACAGCCAACACTGCCCGGTGTGGCAAGCGGGGTGGGGGGGGGGCTGCAGCTGTTGCTGCCATGTGCAGCCCTGATGGGCAAGCCCGGAGCCAGCGGGGCCCAGGTTGGCAGTGTGGGCAAGTTACAAGCTGGTGCCGAGCATGGGGAAAAGTGGCTCCTTGCTTGCCCCATGGCAAGTGCCCCACACTGTAGCCACTTGCAGCCCATGTGGGGCTGCCCGTGCCTGCTCCAGACAGCCCCGCATGGGCTGCGAGTGCCTGCAGCAGGGAATGCTGGCCACGGGGCGGGCAAGGGGCCGCTTTTCCCCAAGCTTAGCACCAGCTTCTTCCTTGCCGGTGAGCAGGGGGTCAGGGTTGTATGCTGCCCCCTGCCTGTACCGCAGGGCTGGAGGGCACTGGGAGTGAGCAGGTGAGGGAGCCAGTGGGAGCACAGGGCCCACACCAGTGTTCTGGGGCCTATGATGGCGGGGCCCAGAGCAGGGAGCACGGGGTCCCGGCTGGCAGGGGCTCTATGGATCCAGGCCAGCACCCCCCTCTCCCTGCTGGTGCAGCCCTGCCTGGCTCCACAGACCCCTGCCAGCCTGTGCCCCACTTTGGGCCCCAGTAGTGCTGGCCCTGGGACATTGGTCCCAAGATGGTGACCAGGTGGTGGGGCACCTGTCAAGGGGCGGGGCTACCCATGTGGCCCTCGACAGCTTGCCAAAACTGGGTAAGCGGCCCTCCACATGAAATAATTGCCTGCCTCTGCTCTACAGAGCTGGTTTATCATTATCAGAGTATTTTCTCATTAGATATTACATTGATGGGCAACATCTTTTGGATCTAGACAGATAGATAAAAATAGGTACTTTGTATTTCTAACCTTAATTGCATATTCATCCAATTTACCAAATAAGATAGAAAGACTAATTGGCTTGTAATTCTCAGCATACTCCCAAATGCTAGTACAGCATTGACTAATCTCCAGCCTTCAGATATAGTAGCTATTTTTAATGATAGATTAAGTAGTTTTGCTAGTAGCTTTGCCGTTTCATTGTTAACTCACTGTGGGGCTTTTAGATGGAACCTCCCTCTTCCTAGTAACTTGTTGCAATGCAAATGATCAATTTGTTTCAGAGCGTCTTCTGACTCCAGCAATGCCTTATCTATATTACCGGCAAACAGTAGCTCTGGGGGAACTATCTCCTCAAACTGTTCTGCAGCAAAGACTGATTCAATGTGTCATTTAACCTTTCTACAATGTTCTTATTCTCCATGACTTAGTCCTTTTATTCTTCAGTGTGAAGCAGATCTACAGACTCTGACTTTCCCTTTCCAATATAGTTAAAGACTGTTATTTTTATTTTCATTTGTTTGTTCGTCTTTGTCTCTGACTGTTTGCTCTTCAAGGTTCCCTAGCAGCCTTCTACTAATTTCCATCTTACATTTCATATTGCTTTGCTATGAAGGCATCACAAATGTACCATACACACTTGATAAGTGTTTATTCCCTGATACATTTTCAGTCTTTTAATACTCTAAATTAGAATTTCCTTTCTTTCTCAAAATAAACTGCATAAAGGGATTTGAGTAGCAATAATTTCTTTTAAAACTTCAGGATGGCTTTGTATATTTCATAAGTTTCTTTCTATTATTCTAAATAACTCTCAATGTGACTGGCTGAAGATTGCATTTGTCACTTTCCTGAGTGTTAGAGGTCTATTAACATGCAAATTAGCAGTTCATATTTTCTTGGAGCAGAGCTTTTTAACATATTAATGATTAATTTGTACTAGAGGCCCATTTTTACTCATAGGAAAATACAGGTTTTGGTTACATCTCAAGCACAGAATGTCTGAATAAAAATCAGATTCAGTGAAAGCAGAGAAAATTAATATTGGACAGACTGGTTATCTGTCAGTGACCACAGAGAGCCGAGGTATACATAGAAACAATATGACTGCAGGAGATGAATGGACCAAGGAAACCAAATCTTGAATCCCAGCAGCACAAAGAGTTATTTATATTATTAGTAAGTAAGGGAAATGGTGTTAGAAGATAGAGTTAGCTCTGAATGTACAGAAGTTGCTGATGCTCTGTAAGACAGGTTTGCTTTGCAAGTGCGGGCCAGTCATTCTCTGCAACAGTGTCCTCTTGATTTTATAGACTGCTGGGGAAATAGTCTGTGTGTTTCAAATACTGTAGCAACAAAGTAAAAAACAGACTCAAATTAGTTATTTAGAGCCTGAGTCTTGATGGATGAAATTTGGCATTTTCCAATTTAAACCAGTTGAAGATCAGGCTGTGGGGAAGGAGAAAACAGAAATAACCCTGAGAGCAAGGACTCAGATTTCCCTACCTCAGCTGAAGGCCCATATCACAGAGCCACAGACATGCCCGTCCTGCCTTCCTTGTTCTCTTTTAACTTTGTGAATCTTGCATTCTCAGCTAGACGGCCCAGTTCTAGCTGGAGAAGTGGAGAGTATCCCTATGCCAGTCTACTGCACAGTCAGCAGTTAGGGCACTCTATGGAGAAGTGGGCCTGCAGGCCTCCTTGTGGGGCAGAAACTGGCAGTGGGATGAATGGTGGCACAATTAATTGCCATGGCTCCTAGAGCCATAGCAGCTGTCATGTGTCCCACTGTATGATTCCTGGCCCTGTAGGCAACCTATGGGCCAAATGACATGATGCCATAAATACTCCATAGCTCAAGGGGCTGGAAATTTGGTGGCAGGGTGGGCAGTGTTACTGTTCATTTACATGACTCTCAGACCTGTGGTAATTAAGCCTTCAACTTTATGGGGGGGTGTCCCACAGTTCTTCCATTCTTAGACTATGGTGTTAGGCTACACTACCCTGGGCACGTCTACATGTGCATTTAAGCATGACTAAATTTAATGCGCATTAAGTGATTTTTGACAGGTGTCTACATGTGCAGGGACTTGGCACTAAAATTAGTGCACTGGCCCTGCAGCCCTGCCATGTGCCCCTAGTGGTTGGGCAGACCTGGCACTAAAGTTAGTGCTGGGTTGCATCTACACATGCATTAATGTGCTTTAACTAGTAGCACCTCAATTTGATACCTGCATTCAAATTTAGGCACAATTAGCCTAATTTAATCATTTTAATGTGCATTAAGGGCATACACGTGTAGGCATGTACCAGCAATGCACATTAAGTTAGGCTAATGAGCATTAATGCATCTCCTGTACATGCACCCCCTGTGTACCATAAACATGGGTATGCTTACCCCCAGCAGATGCTAAGAGACTTGGTACTTGTGTTCTTGTTTGTGAGAGCTGTAGCTAGTGAGGAATGTAGTGACTGAACAACAACCTTCTTAAGAAAAAAAGGAAAATTGAGAGCTGGAAGAATTATAGACTAGTTAGCCTACTTCAATACCTGAGAAGTTACTAGAGCAAATTATGAAAAACATCTGAGGGTGAAAAGACTGGTCACTAGCAGCCAGCGTGGATTTGTTTAGAATAAATCATTCCAAATCTTCTTGATCTTTTTCTTTGATGAGGTAACTAGCTGGGTGCATCAGTAACCTCAAGCAAAAGATAATTGAAAATGGATCAGTTTCCGAATGGCAGGAAGTTTCAAGTGGAGTTCCACAGGCATCCTGTACCTGGTGCTGTTTAACATATTTATTAATGATCTGGATGCCAGACTAGAGAGTCTTCTGATCAAGTTTACACATGACAGGAATCTGGGAAGGACTGCAAACATTTTGGAGAACAGGAGTAAAATTCAAACGAGTCTTGACAGATTGGAGAGCTGGGTTAGAGACAACAAGATGAAGTTCAAAGCAGAAAAATGTAAGGTGCTGCTCCAAGGAAGAATAACCACATGGACAAATACAGAATCGGAGATAACTAGCTGTGTAGCAGAATTGCTGAGAAGCATCTGGGGGTTTTGGTGGATCACAGAGTCAGTGTGAGTCAGCAGTGTGATATGCTCACAAAAAAGTCTAATGTAATTTTGGACAGCATCAATAGAAGAATTAGGCGCAAGACAAAGGGAGGTAATATTACTGGCACTAATTAGGCCTCAGCTAGAATACCGTGTACAGTTCTGGGCTCCAAATTATAAGATGTGGAGAAACTGGAAGGGGTCCAGAGACAGGCAACAATAAAGGTTAAGGGGTTGAAAGGCAAACTGTATGAGGAAAGTTTGGGAGAACTAGGTGGCTAGGGACAGAAATTACACCTAAACTGGTATAAGTAATTGGAAACCAGTTCAAATCTGTAACACAGCAGAAGTTCAGTGCACATAAACCACTTTCAAAATGGCTGAAACTGGTTTAAGATAAACCTGGATGGATATAGTTTCAGACCTAACTGACTTAGGTTAAATTGGTTTATTGAACTTCTCTACCAGATCCCCTCCAGATTCAAGTGAATCACAGTCCCTCCACATCCCAGGATGCTGTTCACTTCCCTCGCAACCTCCTGTCCCCGCTCCCCATTGCATGGTGAGTGGGCTAGCCTTGGCCCAGGATAGACATCCAGTGGCTCATGCCAGAAGACCAGGGAGGTGTGTTTTAGCGGCCCCTGGCTTCTGGCATGAGCCACCGCAGGCATGTGGCTGCATTTCTGGAATTAAAAATTAATGTCTGTTCACTTACCAGTTCAATCTACCCAGTTTAGACTAACTCACAAAGATTAAATCAATTCAGCCTTGGGCTTGTTGACTGTCTGTACTTAGCCAGCATGTTTAGCTTGGATAAAATGAGTGTGAGTGGGGACATGATAGAAGTTTTCAAATACGATGTTTTCTTGCATACCATACATCCCTCCCAAGTAAGACACAAACCTTATTTTGGGGAAGGCATTATGAAGAAAAAAAGATTTATCCAGAGATATGGCCCTATAGAGCAGGAACAGACCAAACCTTCAGCTAACTCACCCTCCTTTTCTTAGTCAGACAAAAGATACAGTTTTAACCCTTTCACAACTAAATTGTCACCAGCTCTTGGCTGCTTAGCCAAAAGCTGAAACAGTAGGTGCTGTTGAAGACTGGACTCCATGGGCAAATCTAAGATTATAAAAAGAACTAAAAACAGCCTGCAGGGATAGCAAATAGAAGAATAGAAACAAGAAGTAGCTAACAGACAGCAAAACTTCTAAACAAATTATAGCTTGATTAGTGGATCAACCAGATAATTAAAAAGGAGAGAGGTCATTAACACCTGTGGAGTGCAGAGCAACTGGAAGGAATCAAGCAGTTTGCAATGAGTGATGAAGTCAACTGACTCCATCAGTGCTGCTGAACAGAAATGCCACTGCTGCTGCAGTTAGTTTTAAATTTGGGTGGAGCAGGAAACAAAACAGGCTGTGGCCGCACTGCTGCACCCGTCCTAAATCTGCCTCTGCTGGACTCAGCCCTTCCCTCTATGTAGCTGCTGGAGAGAATAGTAGGAAAGGTAGAATCAGTCATCTTACAGCATTTCAATGCTTCTATTTTGGGCAGAAAATCAACATGTGCCCCCTGTTTTGGAAGACACTTGTGGAGGGGGAGGAGTGAGGATGATATGTAAGTGTGTTATTTTAAAGGCTGCCATAAAGAAGAGGAAGACCAACTGTTTTCCCATGCCACAGGGTGCAAGACTCAACAACTGTAGCAAAATAGGAAAAATCTACTTACTGTTAAGAATAGTAATGCAATGGCAGAGGCTGCTCAGCGAAGTTCTGGATTCTCCTTCACTGGAGGTTTTGAAGAGACCACTGGACGTGCCCACTGATGGTAGGAAGGTGTGGGAGGGTTGTGTGACAGAGCCCTCAATTGCTCTACGAGCACTGGCCTTCTGCGGCTTGACTTCACTGCTGCTGCCACTCCCAGATCCCTGCCACTGCCACCCTGGACCTCTGCAGCTGGTCCCATGAAATCCAGCCTGAGAGGTGTCCCAGATCTGGCCTGGGGCTCAGGATAAGTTTGATACCCACGCATTAAGCAATAGATTTTTATCATCCATTGAATGGTAGCTCTAATCTTGCATAAATACATGCCACTTTACTATCTCAAACATTTAAATCTTCTCTTTTGGGTTCAGCTTTGTCAGACAAAATAAGCATTCAGTGATTTCAACCTCTAAAACATCTGTTTTCTCCTGTTCAGTTATGGAATTTCAAGTGCAATTTCTGTGGCAAATAAAATAAAAAGATTGTTTCTTATTTTGTTTGGTCTTACTAGTTTTTGACAGCAGCTACAAAAAATCCTGGATGAGGTGCTGAGGGGGCCATTGGAGTATTAACATCACTGGAATATTGTACACAGGGATCCTGGTTTTCTCTAATAAAAAAAATCCCCAATTTTCGGGTTAAAAAAAGGAACCCAAAATCCACATTTTTCCATGATCAAAGTGAAACACGACTATATATGACCCGGATGATCTTCACCCTAGAGTCCTAAAGAAACTCGCTGGGGTCATTGCAAGTCCCCTGGCACAGCTTTATGAACACTCGTGGTGCTCTGGAGAGGTGCCGGAGGACTGGAAGAGGGCCAACGTGGTTCCCATCTTCAAAAAGGGAAGGAAAGAAGACCCGGGGAACTACAGGCCAGTCAGCCTTACCTCGATCCTGGGCAAGCTGTTCGAGAAAATTATTCTGGCACACATCCAGGAGGGGCCAGCAGGGAACTGCATGCTCAGGGGCAACCAGCACGGGTTCACCAGTGGCAGGTCCTGTCACACCAACCTAGGGGTTGGCCTTTTATGACCAGGTCACTAAATCATTGGATGCAGGGGTGGCAGTGGATATAGTTTTCCTAGACTTCAGGAAGGCTTTTGATACTGTCTCTCACCCCATTCTCATTAGGAAGCTGGGGG
>NW_017729032.1:219359713-219372760 GCF_001723915.1 Gavialis gangeticus
CGGACTAGATGATCTGCTCAGGTCCCTTCCGACCCTAGAAACTATGAAACTATATATATATCTATGTATTAGCAGTGTTTCACTTTGATCACAAAAAAATTGGATTTTGGGTTACTTTTTGTATCCCAAAAATTTGGGATTTTTTTATAAGAGAAAACCAGGATCCCTGGTTATAAACCTATTAATCAGCCCTCAGGATCATAAGATTAGCTTGCAAATGATAACAGTTTACAATATTACTATTCTATATGGTATTTTTTGACAGTTAAAAATGTGAGAAAACAGATTTTCACATAATCACATGTCAGGAGCTCAGGTTTTAAGAACACCACCAAATATGGCTGCGCTCTCAGTAAAATCCCAATAGTGCTAGGTATGGTACACATAAAGATAAGCCAAAGAATTACAAGCTCTAGGTTTATTTCCTGTAGTGCACAACCCATGTAGGGCCAATATAACCTGAGTTCATTTGGAAAGAAGTCCTTCAATTAGAGTTTTTCTGGAGAGGTTTGGGGGTGTATTACTTTTATTTTTAAAGTGTGGTTTTGATATACCTGCATCTCTATATTAAAACACAGGTGTTTTATTACAGACTGGATTGGGGCTTGTAAAGAAATATGTCCTTCACTGAAACCTACATCATTCATCATAAATGTAAGCAATTCTGTTTTTTTTCACCTATGTGCTCTGCAGTATCCAGTCAGCTTTGCACATGGATGATGCAACACATTTGGAGCACATATACGCTACCTCCTGCCAGATCTGTGAGTATTGCTCTGAAGCACATCCCACATACTCGCTCTTATTTTGTATGCACTAGTTCCTGAAAATAAGGCAATTTTGATATCTTGCAGGAACACTGAGTGTGCACCAAGTCCCCACGTCTCCTCGCAGGGTCTAAGACACACCTATTAGCATGTATCAGCACTGTTTTAAGGCAGCTACATTCCTTTATTTTCTTGGGAGCCAGTGGGTGAATATTTCTGGGCAATGCTTTGAGCAATTGTGGACATGCATTGGGTCCATCATGCCAACATAATGCTTGTGTTGATGATATTAGAGGAATCACAGATGCCAAGCAATCTGGTGGAACCCTGGCAAGCATCCATAACACTTGAAATGCTTGAAATGCCTCGGAAGTGCTTTGAAGGGTGAGCAGACAGACAAACATCCCCTTTGAAGGACCCTAAAAATGGTGGCAGCACTCCCAAAATAACCCCAAAGAAAGAAGTCATTTCTTTGAAGTGCTCCATTTTGCAGTGCTTCAGGTTACACAGGCAAGCCCGGGACTCCTTCATTCCTCCAGCATCCCATAGTGCTCTGCTTGGGGGGGGGGGGAAGAGAGAGCAGAAAACACTGTCAATGAGCACTCTTGTATCCTCTGCAGAGAGGTGGAGGAAAAGGCTGCAGGGGGCGGAAGTGAAACACACAAGGGAAAGCTCATTAACAGTTGGGTCCATTCCTCCTCTCTGATGGAAGGACGAGCCGCAGGATCCAGCAAGCTCCTCCTACCTGGACAATATGCCCCTGCATGCAGCTGTAGTGATTTTCATGTGCCCCAATGAAGGGACCGGTTGGGGGGCATGCATATCTGTCCATGGATGAAGCACTCCATTTGTGAAGCATTTAAAGGACTTCAGATGTTATGTGTGTCTCTACCTGAAGTCTCAGGGTCAAGGTCACACAAGGAGTCAATGGCAGGGCTGAGTCTTCCAGATTCTAGGCTAGCACTTAGCCACTGATCCTCCCCAGCCACCACCCCACTCCCCATTGCAGACATGCCGGTTGTGCTAACTAAAGTTTAGAAATGGAAGTCTCACAGATAGGTTAAAATTGTATTTGTACAAGAAACATAAAATCATAAGGCTTTTATGCCAAAAGGTGATTTTTTTTCAGTGCACAGAGAAGATGAAAGGAAAGAACTAAATCTCATGAGGAATAAAACCTCCAGTCAAGACTTTCTCTTATCAGTGGATTATGGCATTTGTTAATAGTAACTCTATTCTTAACGCCAAGAAGAAATTGCTATTCTAAACCCCTGAAATTTTCATGGTCCCTCAGGGTTTTCTTATACTCTTCATTTGCATTGCACAGGATCAGGTCCTTAGTGTAGGCTTTTTTGTAGGATATTCAATTGCTAGTTTCTAGCAGTGATTTAGCTTCATGAAAGAGCTGGATTAACATTGTGGCTAGGGACATGTATACAGTGCGATAAAAATAAAGAGTAATTTTGCCTCCCTGCGTGACCTCCAAACAGACCCGACTACTGCAAAATAGAGGGTTCATTTTAATATGTAACCGGTTACTGTTCCATATCTATGAAGATAAATTAATATAAATTAGAATCAAATTTCTTACAATTAGTTTGAAAGTAAAATGACCTTTTTTGGCTTTGACACTAAGCCTGTAGTCATCATTTTATTTAAAACAACCTGTTGCTCCCCCAAGTTTGCTGACATAAATTTACCTTAACTTTCTTGTCAAATGGTAATCAGTCAACATGAGGTCTTGAGTACAATTTTCAAACATACCAAAATGATAAATAATACCCGAGTGTCATTTTTAAAAGTAAGCCTTGAAAAGATTTTCAGAGGGACAAGGGTATTAAGGGGACTAAATTTCACTGAAAGACAAAGGATTGAGTTATAGTCTCCTGCCTGTAGCTTTTGTCCCCCACTGCAGCCTCTGCCCCCCCTTTACCTTCTCCTCCTCTCTTCCCTCCCACTGCTTACTGTTAGGCATGGCTCTTGCTCTGCCAGAGCCAGAACCAGAACCAAAGGGTAAGCAGTGCCAGGGGTTTCAGGCATGGGGCAGGGGCAGGTTTTGGGGCATGCAGTCATAGGGATGTCTGACAGCACAGGGCAAGGGACAGGGATCAGGCTGCTTGCGTGATCTCCTCCCCTGCCCCCCCACCTCACTGTAGTAGTGGAGGAGACGCATTTAAAGATGACTTTCCAATAATTAGATTCTATACACAGAAAATTATAACACATTTATAATTTTTTAATGTATATATTTATTGGGGGTTGTACTTAAATTCAAAGTAATTTGGGATCCAGGTAAATGCAATAGATTTTTAAATGGGTGCCACTCAGTTCACAAAAATTATGGAGGGAAGTCTTGAGTCTAAAAAGGCTGAGAACCACCGACCAATACTAAGAGTTTGGAAACGTTCAGCTGTATCTCTGTAGCTATGCTGGCTCTAAAACTCAAATGTAGCTCAAAACTCCAGTGCAGATGAGGACTAAATGAGAATAAATAAGCTGCTATCATCTCTAGAATCATTTCCATTATTTCCAAACATTTCTATAAGCACTCATAGAGGCTGACTCTAGGCAGAATGGAAAAGTGAAAAACAAAATGAATCCTTCACTCCAGTAGCATAGAAACATACTGAACTACTGAGAAAGACTAAAAAAGACACTTAGGTAGAATTTTATTTTACGATTAGCTGTTGTGACAGAACAGTTTGATGTTCCACCAACCTGACAGTAATTTGTCAGACATGTTACAGACCTGTACTTCCTTTTTCATTTAGGATTAGATGCCCTATTTTTTTGACTACAATAAACTCCTGATTTGCAATTCGGAACTCAGCTAATTGCTTCAGAATTATTTTGAACTGGCCTACAGTCTGAGTACCGGGCATGCACTAGCAATGGTAATTTAATTTGTGTGTCCATTTGTTACACGAGTAAAGATTCTTTCAGGCATTACTATTAGTGATTTTTTTCCCCCTCTAATACATATTTGAGCCCACATTCACAAGATATACTTTCATGAATAAAACATTAGTGAGCCAATTCTAATGTCTGTTGGAACAAAGAAAACAAACATTGCCTTTGGGACATTGTATACAAAACAGAGATGCATTCAGCCTTGCACAAAAACTGCTTACACAACAACCGAAAAGTGCTTCCTGAGAAAAGTACTTAATTTCACCGGTGCTCTTAAAAATACCTTTGGAAAGCACTGTCTTGATTATCGACATGCTGAAATAAAGTCTCACCAGACTAGGCCAGGAATTTCTGGTAAACATCCAAACGAAAGTCCCTGCTACCTCTGCTCATAACGCTAAAAGGAAGAAATGTCAGCAATGATCAACAATAGGCTAATTTTTTTAAAATAAACTGAGATTTTCATGAGGCTTAGCTGCTCTACATCCCATTGAATTTCAGTGGCAACTGGGTACCTAGCTTCCTTAGGAAATTCCAGACACAGTCACAGCTTCCAAACTGTCAAAAACATTTGATACTTAAAGGCAGGTAATTATATGGGCACAAATTTATGATCATGTATTCCTAATCTCTTTTACTGGAAGGTATGTCCATCTTAAATGGGAATCTAGGTCAAGTTCAAGGCCCTTGCAGGTCTGCTAGCTGACAGAGCTAACCTGCTTAAGGCATGAATCTTTGGCACACAAAGAAGAGCCTTTGTATTTAGCCACCTTTGATTCTCCAGGCCAAATGATCAGGTATACATTAACTGCTTGGTCAACTGGGAAGCAGGTTTTGGCATGAACTGAGAACAGAGCTCAAACCCATGCCATTGGAAGTGTTGTGAGCTGCCTTAATAGTCCTACCACTGTCCCTCCCTCCCTCCATCCCCTCCCATCACAAACCCTGCCCCCCACCATCACTGTACTGGGTGCCCCTCCACTGCTGCACTCTTCCCCTTATCCCCGTGCTAACCTACTCTCCCCACTTGTTCTGGACTCACCTTCAGCTCCCCATGCAGCACACAACACTTGGGACAGAGGCAGGAAGCAGAAGCCAGAGGGGAAACCGGGAGAGTCCAGGTGTCTTGTGAGCTAAGATCAAGTGTAGTCGCCGCACTGGTCTGATACTTGAACCAAAATGCATTTAAAAATGGCACTGTGTAGTGGAGGGTGCACCCCTATCCAAATGCCAAATTGGACAGGACTCCCTACAAGAGCCTCATAGTTAACTTCCCACTGGCCAGCTTCCAGTTGGAGGATTTCAGCTACACGTTGACTTCATGGAAATGGGAAACTCTTCCCTAGCTTGCTCCTGTGGCTGTACGGCCGAGGGCAAGTGAAACTCAGGGGCATCTGAACCCCAAGCCTCTAGGCTTGGGCCTGCATGTAGGATGCCTGCCAAAGGATTTGGAAGTATTTGAAGCTTCAGGCTGAAAAGTCTGGGATGGAAGATACTTGCTGGTAGCAGGGCTACACATGTATGGTTCTTTGAACTATTCAAAAGGATTTGGAACTGACCTGGCTAATTTGACCTGGAACACAACATTTTTTCCAAAAGATATATTTAAAAAAATTATTGCAGCCAGAACAATGTGGGGGGTGGTAGCCAGGCAGCAGCCCAGTGCTGCAACTTAACCTCTTACAGGCTGCAAGTAGCTCACAGGCTGGCAATTACACAGCCATGGACTATTTCCAGCTATCCCTAATTATCTGCATGGCCATGGCTGCCTGATGATAAGCAGCAGCACTTTCATTGCCCAGGAGGCTACTCAATAGGAAAGGATTTCTGACTAGCCCTGGGCTTCTGACTCCTTGATCCTGCTCGTTGGCATCCCAATTTCATCCTTGTGCCTGATTTCTGTCTGTTAGTTCTTGCAGATGGCAGGAGCCTCCTGACTCTGTGTGTTCCAGGTTTGTTGGCTCCCAACCCCACCTCCACCTTGCTCTTCATTACAGTCCACCCCCCTGTCTTCTGACAATTGGGTCCTAGCTTGTGACTTTAGCTTGGCGATTGTCTATGTCCCAGTCTCTTACAGTTACGGCTGCCTGCTCGGGATCCCTGGTTAATCACTCTGGTCTGGATCTTGTGGCTGTATCTAGGGTGACTTCCTATATCTTGGCCCCTTGTAAACATTGGCCTCCTAACCCTTCTAACCCCCAATTCTTTCTCAACATGTCAGACATGCCTACCCCTTTGTGTTAACCACTTTGTAAAGACTTTAGGACCAGCTATACTCAAGCCAGAGGGCATATGTTAGCCCAAACAGTGTTGCCAGATTTGAAAAATAATTATATTTTACTGAAACTTCAGAATTATTGTATTTAATAACAGTGTTTGTCCATTACAAAAAAAATAGTAATGAAAATGGTTTTTGTCCTTAATGTACGATCACATTGTGATCATGTATTTTCAGTATTGTAAATAATATATTGATGATTCCAGTCTCTTGTCACCTCCTCTGAAGTTTGAGTGTCCAATGCTCCTAATGCTACGTGTTTATGTTGAGAAGCAGCCTTACACGTTACATGCATTCAACTTAGTTTGTGTGCATAAAGAATGAAATGGAGATAATTTAAGGTTGTTTGAAAGTCAAAATATATGACAAATGTGAAAATTTTCTTTTAAACATGATTATGTCTTGTGCATTGTAGTGACTGAATTTCCCATACAATTACAATGATTTTCATACATTTAGCAACACTGTTCTAAAACTTGTTGGGCTCAGATTTTCTGGGCTGAGTTCCACTTTTACTTACACTGAAGCTAATCTATTGTAACTCATTTGACCTCTATGGATTATTTGACCCAGTAGAGGTTTTAATCTAATATTCTCTAAAGTTAGTAGTAGTAGTTCATAAGGAAGACTGTTATAATAACTTCAGACAGCTTAAGATCAGGCATTATGTCCATACCTGATATAGACAAAGGGCAGCCATTTAAAATTTACGTTTTTAACATAACTGCTTTGAGGCAATAAAATAGCCAGTGTGTTAATGAGTAGCTAAATTCCACACTGAAGTGCTTTAAGCAATGAGTCATTAACCCAACCGCATATTTAACTTGGACAAGGGACCTATTGCATTTGTAATGAGCAAAACTAATTATGAAAGGGGGAAAAAGCCCCAAACACATACCAAGTAATAAGAAAACTTTCAAGGGTTTAAACAAGGACACTCTATGAAATAAAAACAGAAGATAGCACAGATGATCCTGAAAGATCCTAAAGTGCTTCACTTAGAGCATCACACTGTAGTCAGTACCAAACATCTTGCACGTAATGGGAAACATGAAAGACAAGGAATTCTAGCCATGGTGAGTGGGGAAAACATTCCTAAACTTTAAAAAGTACTATGGTGCCTTTAACATCTATACAGAGAAGACAGATCCTCTGTCCAAGAAAGTCCCAGCCAGAATAAAGTATGTAAGACTGTATTAAGGAGGAACAGGGAAGTCTAGACAGGAGAATAGTTCACTCATGGTGACTCATCCAGCATCACTGATAGAGCAATGAATTGCTGCTGGCAGACTAAGATTACATTGATGCACTGAGCTGCTTCTTTCCCATGTTTGTAGTTGCACAATAATAATTATTAAGGAGGCCTAAGCTGCATTCAGGTACATGTACAACTAATTTCTTCCAGTCAAGACAAATATTTCTGACTCCCAAAAGAATGATACATCTTTCCTCTGAGGCCACAGTTAAGATTACATGTTTACACTGTGATAGAATCAGCATGTCAATCTGGCATTTTCCAGCTTTCATTGGAGTAATTTGTTTTTTTCTTTTCTTTTTTGGACTCCTTACCCCCATTTTTATGCTGATTTGCTTTTGGGGAAATATATGGAGAGACCTAACTAAGCATATTCTGGTCTGCTGCCATTTGCACTTTGGTGTCTCACATACTAAAAGAGCATAAGGCCAAGAAAGACCTTATCTGAAGGCAGCAAACTGGATTTCAACTCAGTAAATTTTTGCAGTTGATTGCTATCCTGGAAGGTTTTTTCATCCATAGATTCATAGACATTAGGGCTAGAAGGGACCTTGGAAAATCGAGTCCAGCCCTCTGCCCCAGGGACAGGAAGTCAGCTAGGGTCAAAGGATCTCAGCAAGATAAACGTCCAATTGACTCTTGAAGGAATCCAGAGTAGATGCTTGCACCACGTCTGGGGGGAGTCTGTTCCTGGGGGCTTGAACAGTAAAGAAGTTCTTCCTTATGTCCAGCCTGAAATGGTCTTGGAGAAGTTTGTGATAATTTGACCTTGTCATCCCATGGGGCGCTCTGGTGAACAGGCGTTCCCCCAGATCCTGATGTACACCCCTTATATACTTATAGGTAGCCACCAGGTCCCCTCTGAGCCTGCGCTTTTCCAGGCTGAAGAGTCCCACGGCTCTCAGCCTCTCACCATAAGGCCTGTTTTCCTGCCCTCTGATCATGCGTGTGGCTCTCCTCTGGAATCTCTCAAGCTTCTCCACATCCTTCCTGAATTGTGGAGCCCAGAATTGGATATAGTACTCCAGCTGTGGCTTCACCAAGGCTGAGTACAGCGGGAGGATGACATCCTGGGATTTGCTAGAGAAACTTCTATGGATGCAAGCCAGAGTTTTGCTCCCTTTGTCAGCTGTAACATCACATTGGTGGCTTATATTCATTTTGTGGTCAATCATGACCCCCAAGTCCCTTTCAGCCGTGGTGCTAGCAAGCGTAGCACTGCCGAGCCTATAAATGTGCTGCGGGTTTTTCTTCCCAAGGTGGAGTACCTTGCATTTTTCAGCATTGAAGGCCAACAGGTTTTTGTCTGCCCATTTTCTGAGCCTGTCAAGGTTGGCTTGGATCACTATCATGTCCTTGGGTGTGGACACTTTACCCCAAAGTTTGGTGTCATCAGCAAACTTGGCCAGTTTGCCTCTGAAGGTTGAAGGAGTTTGGGACCAGATTTAAATTGATCCTGTAGATGCCTAAGGGTTCAGACAGAAGTGATAATTTTTGCCCAATCTGGCCACAGAAAACAGTTTATATCTGTGACCAAATTGACCAAATACAAGTGGATGGCTGGAAAACAGCTTAAAAATGACCAATTGGGTGAACATCTGACCTCTCATTTTATGAGATATCAGATAAAGAGGTTTCAAAATGTATTGTCTTTTGTAACTTGTGCCTGGGAATGCCCAGCCTGTCACTGTTTTTAGAATGGTAGGGGGTAAAGAGAGCAGAGGGAGTTCAGTTTGGGATTTTTCAGCTCCCTCTGGAGGATGTGGGGGGCTCCAATGCATCCACCCCACCCTTCAGCACCAGCTTGTGAGCCCTAAGAACAAGCTCCCTCCACTGCTTTTCTTCTGTCCCATTCTGAAAACATCAGGCACTGGCTGAGAGCCCTGGCTATTGCTATGGGAACCTGGCTGCGGGCACCTATATATGTGCCTGATGCCTGCTTCAACACATGCTAAGTTTCATGCATTGGCACAGACTTAATTACTCATTTGCTGGAGCGTGCTAATTAGCATGCTCCAGCAGCTTCAGCATCACATGTATTCAGCATTCCTATGCTTCAAAATGGTGGTGAAGATGCTCTATCTGAAGCTTATTGAACACGCTTTAGTTAAAGCACCCCCGTTGCCATTTTGAAGCTCAGGAAGCTGAATACATGAGACACTGCAGGCACTTTAATTAGAGTGGCTCCCAAAAGCCACACTAATTAAAGTGCCCCTCACCCCGGAGCACGTGTAAAGACATCCTAATTCACCAGAGGGGCTCAATCTCAATGCTGCCTAATGAACACTAATAGCACTGAGTTCAGTACAAAGTGCCCATGGTTACTTCTTTCAAAAACCTGAGTAAAAGGGATGCCCATCATCTACATCTTAGCCTACTGGTTTAAGTATCTGCCTGGAATGGGAGACTCACAATAGGCTGTCAGCCTGAGGAGATTCAGACACGTCTCTTACCTCCCAGGAGAATGCCCGATCTACCAGGTTATAGAATAGGCTTCACATATCCTAGTGAAGACAAGAAACTGGTTCATGGGCCAGAACACAAACAAAGAAGAGAGACCATGGCTCTACAGCCATGCCCTAGCAATGAGGGCACTCCTCTAGGAGAGGGGAGCCTAGGTTCTGTCCTCACTGCCTAGCTTATCTAGGCTTTTTATATAATGGCAGCCTAATATAAAGTGTAGCAAGAGTCCCCGCCCAGCTGGCCCTCCATTTTTACTTATATGCGCTTTGTGCAAGTTCAACTGAGCCATGCAGACTCCTCCATTCAGGTATACAAGTGGCAGCTTGGTTCACAAAGAAGTGCATGTGCACTTAAGCATGTGTCTGTTTAAAAACTTGAGTTTGATTAGGAACATGGAAATTGCCATAGAGGCATCAGTCCATCTAGTCCAGTATCTTGTCTGGGACCATGACCCATGCTGGCTGCTTCTGAGGAACACATGATGTGACTTGATCTAATGTGATGCAATGCAATACAATGGGATGCGTAAAGAGTGATTATTGACTCTCCTGCCCAGAGAGGATGGTGCAACTCAAAACTACATGTCCAGCTTCTGCAGCTCAAGTGCTACAGCTAAAGGCTACAGCTGCTAGCCTGGAAGGAGCAGTATGAGAGTTAGTTCCAGGGGCTCACTGGCACAAGGAGGTAGTGTACACCCTAATACATCATTTACCAATGCACCTTCCTGCTGCACAGCCAGTCAGCAGGCCCAGACTCTTCTCTTTTATGGGGTTTCTCTGTGTAGTAAGGATGGAGCAACCCCACAGTCTTCTGCAGGCAAAAACTACAATACTGCCAGGATATAGAATGAGGCAACAGCTCCTTGTGCCCTCTCCTTCACTGCACTTCACATGTTACAGTTATTATACAATTTACCGGTTAAGTGTGCAATGAACTGAGACCAGCTATACATGCAAAGTACCTATCATACCATAAAAAGTCCTGACCAGCTACAAAGTTAGACCTTGAAAATGTGTACTAACCTTACAGCTGGTTGGTATTCAGATTTACTATGCACACATAGCAGGGTCTGCCCCTGTGGCTGGGAGCCCCATCAGCTGACCAGACTCTCAGCTGCAGGGATGCACCAGACGCAGCCAGGGCTGGGAGTCCCACAGCTAAAGGGAGTCCTGAGCTGAGGGGCACTGCTGTGACCAGGGATCACCCCCCCATGGCTCAGAGACCACAGTAGCTGTGATCTCCCAGCTGCAGGGGTATACCATGCGCCCCCACGATTGAAAGATCCCAGTGGAGCTGCTGCAATCTCCCTGGGAGATTCACAAGTGGCATGGCAGGATTATGCGTATTGCATATTAGATCCCATAGTAACTTTACCCATACATGGGGCGGGGGCGGGGGGGAGCCTAAGTAACTTGTCCAGAATCACAGGGTGCTGATTACAGAGACAAGGAAACAGCACAGATATGAGTCTTCATCGCCTGCTTTAATCATTAGACTATGACAATTCCTACAAAAAGAACTTCACTGTCCAGTGCTCTCCATAAGGCACATTGCAGAAAACTACATGCACCAGAAAGGTAAAATACCCCCAAATCTTACTTTCTTTTTAAAAAATCTGGCTGCCTGTGAACACTGCCCAGTGATAGAGCAACTGGGGCCATTTCTCTTATTAGGGTACACCATCAAACTTTAACCTGCCTTATAATTTAGCCACCTTGGAACAGAATCATTGCCTGTGCAACATGACCATTAACACTTAATTTTTATCAGGATTAGTAGCTTTTACCAAAATTTTCCCATTGGTTAACTGTGTCATCCTAAGTATTTCCATAATTAATCTGCAATAAAATGAAGCACAGCGGGACACTGGCCTCTACAAGAGCAAATTTATCATCTCTTAAATGAGCTTTTCAGCATGTTTTTGCATACTTATTTGGCAATGGAGCTTTTTAGTAAGTAAGAACATTTGGAACATGACACTGAGCAGAGCTGTATTTATGAACAAGTCATACATCACTGAAGTCAGGTTTCTGTGTTATATGTACATGGAGCACTAGGTATACTCTGCATCCCAATGGAGAATACTAAAGGAAAAGAGAAATCCAGTCAGACATACAAAATGCAATCCACTCCATAAAGGAAGATGGGATTAGTTTGATAAGCATCTTTGCATGTGTGATAAAAGGCTGTCTGAGAGATTACTTTGAAAACTATGAAACATTCTGAAGTTAGCAACTGAAGGAGGCCTTGGTATTCCTCAAATAGTTAACCGATCTAGTGTACCAGAGGTAGTAACAGCAATGTTGAGAAAAACCTTATAATTCCTGCCTTAGAGGCCAAGCTTATTTGTCCCCCCATGTTTGAACTTGCTGGAGATGTAGCAGACAGTTTTCTACCCAAACCACCTTTCAGGAACTCTCAGGCTAGGGACAGACATTCAAAAAGCCTGAGACTGAATTAATTCAATCACTGCAGGTTAGTCTAACCTGGCTAGGCTAAATCAGTTTTGTAACGGGACAGACATCCCAGAAATGGAGGCACATGCCTGCAGTGGCTCAGGCTAGAAGCTGGGGGTGGGGGTGCTAGAGCAGCCTTCCCTTGCACAGTGCTGAGCTGAGGGTGCACGGCCAGGCCCCAGCAGGATGCTTTGATTAGGGAGGGGTTCCCCCCCAGCCCAGCAGGGAATGTTTATCTCCCCTGACTCAGTGTTTATTACCCCTTTAAGAAAACAGAGGGACATTACCAGCTTTCTATTGATTCTGCCTTTGTCCCGTGTGCCACAGGTTGGAGGTAGCCAGCATGTGGTCTGCTAGCTAATGCTGAGGTGTCTGTGAGGGATGGGGAATGCCTGCTTAGCAGAGAGTGGGGGGCGGGGGAGGGATGGGAGCAGAAGGCAGGCAGGCGGCTACAGTCTGTGCCAAGATGCAGCCAGGGAGTCAAAGGGAGGGGCCAGCCCTGCTGTGGAGCAGAGAGCTCTGCCCAGGCCAGAGAGCATGCTGGGATGCTGGGGGAGTCTGATGTAATTTAAGCCAGCAAGGGGTCTGGGACAGACCTTGCATAAACCAGTTTGAGCCAAATCAGTTGAGTCTGATACTACATTCAACCAGATATATCTCAAACTGGTTTCAACCATTTTCAAACCAGTGTATGTGCACTGAACATATTTTTGGTTACAGGTTTAGACCAGTTTTTGATCACTTAAACTGGTTTATATGTAACGTTTGTCCCTAGCCTTAAAGGCTGCTATATGTATAGAAGAATAGATTCAAGGGGAAAATCCTTACTCCCAATCAACAGAATGGTCAAACTGGCACTGACTTTCATAGGGCCTGGATTTCAGCCTGAGTTTCTGAATGAAAATGAGGCGGTGTGCA
>NW_017729032.1:219377760-219382916 GCF_001723915.1 Gavialis gangeticus
TCAACCAGATATATCTCAAACTGGTTTCAACCATTTTCAAACCAGTGTATGTGCACTGAACATATTTTTGGTTACAGGTTTAGACCAGTTTTTGATCACTTAAACTGGTTTATATGTAACGTTTGTCCCTAGCCTTAAAGGCTGCTATATGTATAGAAGAATAGATTCAAGGGGAAAATCCTTACTCCCAATCAACAGAATGGTCAAACTGGCACTGACTTTCATAGGGCCTGGATTTCAGCCTGAGTTTCTGAATGAAAATGAGGCGGTGTGCAGTATGGTGAAAGGTAGGTCGTGGCCTAGGAGACATTTTCAGAGAAATACCATTTTCTGTTCTCAGTCTCCATGTCTATCATGGCAGTTAAAATTACCTTCCCTCATCTAAGGTCAGATACAAGACCCCTGCAGTCCTTCCTCTGACACGCTAGACCAGGCACCTATTACTTTGAGTGTGTTACACCACAGACACAGGCAAATGTTATTGTTTGGGGGAATGGGGATATAGTTAAAAAAGCAACATAGCATCTGCTGAAAGTTACCATTATACTGATGAACAGAACAAGAAAGGTCTGATGTGAAAGGGCTACCACAGACTTAGAAGCCTCGGCTGCCCAGCAGCCTATCAAAAACCCATCAGGTTCTACTTGGACGCTATGTACAATTCAACATGTGCATCAAACCCAAGCCATGTTCATGAAATTGGCATTTTCTGATGACACTGTTTAGTTAGAAAAGTTCCAATCAGCAAGCCGAATCAGTATTTTACTTTACTTTATTTTATCTTACTTTACTTTATTTTGAAGAGCAATCCTGTGCTCCTTTTTTGGGCTGTTTTCTTATTCTTTCACAGAGGCTTCCAGTCTGCTGTGCACAAGGACTTCTGACTCCTCTCTCTAAGGAGACACCTCCTGGATTGCTCCATCCAGTTGCCCCTTTTCAGGGGATGATATCTGGAGTCTCTTGACTGGTTCCTTCATTTTTCTTTCCCACAGTCACTCCAGTATGATTTCTTTGTGCTCTTTGCGTGGTGTGATGAAAACATTGGGGAGCCCATGATTCTTTGGCTTTCTTTTGCAGCCTCTGACCTCAGTCCCTATTGTGCCTTGGTGACCTTTGGTCTTCCAGGTGCCGTGTTATTGTCAGAGCTTCAAGGTCCGAGGGGAACTCAGAGGGGTTACAGAATCAAGACATAAAAACAACTGTCGTTCGGTATCATCATCAGATCAGGTGTAGGCTGTTTCTTTCCTTTTAGAAACATTTGAGAGCATGTTATTGTGAGTGGTTTGTCTGCAATTAACCAAAAATACATCTAAATATTTTAGTTTGGCAGAATGATATGCGTATTTTTAAATTATGCACTTATGTAATTCTTACTGAGTAATAAGTGAGGGTAAGCACAAACCCCAAGGTGCTTTAGGCATTGGTGATTAAAAGGAGGAAATTATGTTCCAAAAACAAATTGATCAACTTCCCTTGGTTGTAGCAATATCTCTGACATGGCCTGCAACAGGAACAAAATGTCATTTGCCTGATTGTATGAACCTTTCTGAAACACTTCATCAATCATAAGATGTCTTTCCTTTTGCCAAATTTTGGAAAGCAAGGTACTTTTTCCCCCTGCTCACTCTGCTTGATCACTTTTAATGGCTTCCTTATTCAGAAGTTAATAACAGCACATTTTGTTTCTATTGGTGGATAGCTTTTAGGCAGAAACTACTTTTGACTAGGCATATAGACAAATCTTTCAGTTTAGATTCACTCATAGGAAAAAGGCACAAGACAAACAAGATGTACCAAGCTTCTTCAAGTCACAACAGTGAAGCTGACACGTTTCAAAAGACTTAAAAGGACACTGGGTGCATGATAACTTTAAGAATGAAACAGGAAGATTACACTGAAAATACTAAGTTGTATACCATAGCTGGCCAGACAATTCTTTATACTGAAAAAACATCATTCTGAACAGGTTGAAAACATGTCTTTAATTGGAGAAGTTGATTGCAAGTTTATTTGATTAGTTTGTTTGCAGGTAGAACACCAGCCTAATATTTAAAAGGAAAATATGAAAACCAGGGCTCTTAAAATCATAGTCAATTAATATGTTGAATAATATTCAAATATTCAGAGAATATTTTGCATATTTTGAGAAAGTAGCATACAATTATATTACAGGAGATGAACAATGGACTGCTCCAACAAAGAGCAATGAGTTTCACTCCTGCATTGTGTGGATGATGACAAATGTTCAAGAAGATTTCACTGTATTGGTAGTGCCAGTTGGCACAGGTAATCATAACAGCAAGTAAAGATATGGTACCAGGTCTGAATATGAGGCTTAAAAATAAATACAGATAATGCTGTGATGGTTCCTCATAAGATATTCTACAGGGTAGGCTTAGTATCAGGTCTAGGACAGGACTGCAATAGGAGGAACTCTGAGCTACACATACTTGTGGCTATGCATACGGTTGTATATTTGGTATGCCAAGATCCTGTTAAATCCTTCTTTTATCCCTGTGCTTTAAAGAACACTTAATTCATGTCAGAGAGACAAATGATTAGTGGTCACGAAGAAAACCAGTATACTTGCACAATGAGTTATAATATTCTGATCAGTTATGTGTTGGAGTAAAGTTTCTGATGGTCCAGGAACCCCCTGCCAATATATTTCATGGTATGAATGACCAATTACTCAGCTTCATTTTTTGCAAGCCAAATCTCAGCTTACAGTAAAGTCCCTTACATCACTTTGGAACCACCTACCTGTGATAAACCTCACCACTTTTCAGGGACGTGTTAGAGATTTGTGCCTGGGGCTTGCTGAACTAAGTACTTAGATGAGTTCCCTTCCCCCTTGGAATAATCCAATTTGCAACAAATATTTAAGATATATTTCCTGGAGGAAGATGGCCAGATTGCACCTCAGTATCTTGCAAAGTCCACTGTCCTATTGCAGACTGAGCTTCCTGTTCTACTATTGATGTGCTTTCCTGTAGGTCAGCTTGGCATGGACTGGGAAGGTCTTTGCTTTTCTTTGTAGCATGGCCTTTTTCCTAAGATCTCCTCAGCGTATATTAACCAACAAATTCCCTTTCACTGTAGTGCCAGGGCATTGGCAGTGCCCTCATCTCCCCTGCTTTAGCCTCTGGTATGTGATAGGGTGTTCTTGATGCTTCTGATATTGTGCCTTTTAGCTGTGTGAGAGGGCTTGGAGGGGCAATTTTTGGGGATTCCTTAAGTAAAAGATGGCCTTCAAGTGGACTGGACCCAGAAAACCCTTTCCAGTGCTGTGTTCCTGTTCAGTAAGACAGGTCCTCAGATAGTGTATGGCACCATAGTTCTACTTATGATGTTGGACAAAATTTGATTTATATGAGTTGAAGAGATGGGTCCATGTATTTTAAAGGAACAATAGCAAGATGTTTTCCACTGAGTATGCATTGCTTTGCACAAGAACTTTTCTTTCTTCTGCATTGTGAGTATAAGAAAATATATTTTTTGTTAAATGGAAAAAAACTGACAGGTGCCTTGCTCTGTTTGTCTCTGTGGGATTTGTCACAAGGTAAGCCAAGATGTTGTCTTCACCTGCATGATGGCATATGGCCCCCATCTGTCAAAGTGGCACAAAGCTTTGGCATCCTGTGTGACTACTCACTTACTCTGATGCCAAGTAGCATCAGAAACTGTTTTCTCTCCCCTCCAGCTCATAAGGAAACTTTGTCCCTCCTACCTAGATGGGGACCTAGCCATCATTCTCCTTGTATTTCACACCTCCAGGCTGGATTACTGCAGTTCACTATATCATAAGCCAACTACAGGCAATATATGGGCAGCTGGTATGGAAATGGGCATGAAATGGGCATGGACCATGGAAATAAGCATCAGCTGCCCATGTCCTCCATGGTTTAAGCTGCTTTGAGCATATCAAACCACTTTAATTAGTTCAATGACCTTTAGATCATCCCTGCTGCCATTTTTAAGTGCAGGGACACTGATACACGAGATGCAGGAGGCTGCTGGAGCGCAGTAGTTACCACAGTCCAGCAGACTCGATCAACTGAGTCTGCTCCAATGCACTGTAATGACAGCATGTCAGAGTGGCGTCCGTGCTCATGTACAGGCACCCATAGGTTTTGACATCCTGTCCTAAGATAAAAAAGGAAGTGGAGTAGAACAAGCAGATTTAACTCATTTAGAAATTCAGAGGACTAAATGAAGGAGATCAGTGAAGGGTTGTGTTCTCTACCTGGAGAAGTTATCAGAGGCACAGAGGGGTGCTAGGTTAATGTCTTGCTCTGTGCCAGCTATTTTTTTAATGGTGTTGGGACCAGCTTATTTGTTGTTATACCAATGTATTCTTAGCTCTATTAACATTCCTTGGTTGGATTCTGTAAAAGTATTTAGTCCTTTACCCAACAATGAAACCATAATTAGAGAATCCAGTAACATTAGCAATTAAGACAGCTTGTTTTTTAAAGTGCTCAGTAACACTTTTGGCAACCAGCTGACAACCTCTGGAAATTACTAAACTGCATTATCCAAAAGAACACTTTAAACCCAAGCAATAGTCTGTTTTGTTTCCTCCAGTCCTTTGCCTCAATGACAATACAGATACAATCAAACCTTGATTAGACCTAAGGATGATACTGTTATTTGTCTTAGCCATTCATTCACTGCTAGTAGTTATAAAAGTCATTTTGCTTGCTTTGTTTGCTAAAGTATCCCATAAACTGATTTTTTTTTGCTATATTACAGCTCTTATTTTGAAGGCTATTTTACCAGCTGAAAAAGGCAAGAGAAAAAAGGAAATGTAGACTCATGTAGAAAGCATAAAAATCAAATCCTATATAGCAGAACACCACAACAGAATTTCTGGAATATATCATAAACAGTCATAACCTAACAAGAAACTATGTAAGTTGTACACATCATACCTATCAAAAAACAATAGGGCCAAATGTGCAGGTGGAGCAAATCATTAAAGTCCTATGGAAATTTGGCCCAGAACTTTTATTTTTTGTGTACCATCCACACACACATGTACCCACACACACTTGCATCTAATCATAAATGAGAACATGCTTTTGGTACCAAAAATTATCCTGGACTCATCTGATCATTATTTCATAGATTTCATAGACATTAGGACTGGAAGG
>NW_017729032.1:219382927-219392238 GCF_001723915.1 Gavialis gangeticus
GTTAGCCGGATCCACCTTCCTCCCTTTCTTGAAGATAGGCACTACATTGGCATTTGATAGACACATAACTGTAACAGTATTCCTTGGGTATCATCCACTTAGATTGCTAGTCACATGGGTCAAAAATGAAAATCGGTGTAAGTTTCTCTCTAAAGCATCAATATCTTTGTTCTTTCACTTAACCTCTAGAATAAATTAATGGAGAATGTCAGTTACTTACTTCTCTGTCCAAGCCTGTTGTGAGGTTCCTCAGTCAAGATCTAGTATTGAGAAGAGTAGAGAGAATATTTTTATATAATATTTAGTCCTTATGAAATGTACCCACTGGTTTACTATATCATTCATTTGAACATTTACCTAGTTAATTTGCAGTAAAATGAGACACAGTGGAACCACTGCACCATAAGAAGACTTAGTACAGTGCCATTAAATCCATTATGGATTGTTATTTGCATCCATATTTGAAAAAAGTTATCTCTGTAAGTGAAAGAAGTTTAAGTGACATATAATTGCAGCCAACTTATGAATGCTGTATGTCCCTTTTCCCCCCTAGGTTTCTATTTTATTTACATAGACCATAACAAACCATTCGTACAAAACTAGTATTAGTCAAAATGAGCTACAGACTGAAACAATGGGAAACTCTTCCTGAATTGTGGAAGATCTGAAAGTTGCAAATAGTTTCTTTTGCAACAATGCCCAGATGCCATTGCAACACTCTTCTGGGCACTATATACACATAACAAAAAGACAGTCCCTGCCCCAAAGAACTTAAATTTTAGAGGACAGACAAGTGAATGAATGCACAGTGGACTATGTGCACCAGCTGCCTAATCATTATCAGCTCTAAGCCCTGTAAAAAAGGTGAGAGAAAGAAGCTTTCTGTCTCATGGCTTATGGCTTAGAATTGCTCCAGTGAGAAAGCAAGGGGTTTTTTTTGGTGAGGAAGGGCACTTTGGGCCCAAAAGCTTGTCCAATTATTTTTCCGACTGTATGGTTGACCTAATAAAAGACATTACCAAAAAACCCGTGATTCTTGCAAATTACCTGGACCTTCATAGCTACAACAACATTTCAGTTTTTCCAATGACATTTTGGAAGCCATGATAAAATGTGGACAAACTCAGAATTGCATGGGTCTGGGAACACAACTCAGAAAGGAGAAGAGCTCTTGTCCTCTTGCAAGGAATGTCCTAAAGATTGTTCCAGGAGTTGAAACCATTAGGACAACTCTTTCACAGGAGATGATGACTCAGGAGGTGGCTCCTTGATAAAGTACAATTCAGATATGGCTCATTGTTGAAACTGTGGAGTAGTACAGCTGCTGAGTCGAGTGAACGCCAATGAACACGCTTCTACCAAACCACTTAATAAGGCTATAGTAATTCTAGAAGACTTGCACTGTGGACCTTAGAACTGGAAATTACAGTCTAGTAGAATAGAGACAAGCTGCCAAGTACACCATTACACCATCTACTGTGGCATTACATTGTTCTCCTTTAAGTCTCACTTTAAGACATGGGTATCTCCTGCCTCTGTTAGGTGGTGTCTGTGGCAAAGAGCTAGGAGTCTGTGTTAAAATTAATATGGACTTACAGCACTATCCTCCTCCCAGAAATTTTAATAGCTCTGAATGCCTTTTGTAGGTGCCTGTACCGTACAATAGTTCCCCATTCACAACCACTGAGTCACTGTAAGAAACTTGGGGGAGAAAAAAAAGACTGTATTATTAGAGGAAAAGGGAACACAGCAACAATATGACTAAATTACTCTTAATTCAAATGCTCTGCTGAGTAACTTTGGCAGCACTCATTTAACTCTTTGTATTAATTGTGGGTCAGATCCTCAGCAGTTTTAAATTAGCATGACTCCATTAGTTGCCATGGAACACCACCAGTTATCTATACAGCTGGTTCCAAAGAGACTCAAGTCCATCTAGAAAAATAACAATGGCCAACCTCAAGCATTTAAAAATAATGAAACTGAGTTTAAAAAATTACTTTAAAAAATAATAATTTGTGGTTTTCTAGTTGCTTTCTGAGTTTTGATTTTCTAGGGGGGACACATCCTCAAGGTTTTCTTTGAAACACAGAAGTCTGGAAAATTAATTCATTTAAACACAAGTAAGATTCTCATATAATCATGTGATTTCAGAAGCTGGGGATCTAAGGAAAACATCCATCTCACAAGGTCTATGAAGAAGTTACAAGACTCCATGGCAGTGCCATAATTAAGGCGGGGGGGGGGCGAGGATGGTAATGGGGGCAACTGGCCCAGGCACTGACTTTGGGGGAGGGGGCAAAAAACAGTGGCTGCTGCTGACACCTGTGCATTCGTGATCATAGCAACAACCAGAAGTTGCTGCTTCCACTTTGCTCCAGATGCCTGGATGCGTCACTACACTGCTGCTCTATGACACTTTTTTTGAGCTAAATTAATATGTATTTACCTGAAACTACAAGAACATGGCATAAACCTTCTCCAGTATGAACAAGTTTTCACAAAGCCCCACCTCTATGAGTCTCCCAGAAGAAAAATGAATGAATGAAAAAAATCTCATGTCATAATACTGTTGTGATTATGTCATATTAAAATAGTTTTATGAATTTTAAAGAGCCTTTTCCAAGTGCTAAAACAATGGTTCAAAGGTTACTGACATATCAATACAAATTAAATATTTGTATAACAAGGGTCACTTTATAGTTCCTTAATTAAAATACTTTTGATATAACTTAAACCATATCCATGAAATGATCACTGAAAACTGGGCCTTCTGATAACAGCAGACCATCAAGCATAGTTCCACATAACTGTATGGTTGTATGCATAATGTGCCCACTGTAGTAATTTTATAGCTTTATTAAAAAGTGATTTTAAGCACCTTTTTAATGAACATTAAATGAGGCAAATGAAAACTGATACATAAATCCAGGATGGGGCAATAATTTTATGCAAATTCTTCTACTTCAAATAGAAATCAAGTGCAATTGATGTTATCCTATTCATCACATGATATCGGTACTCCATTCACACATCTGGTTGAATGGAATTCATACGTTTTTCTACTCATTGGTCATTCCCAAGAGGAAGAATCTTTAAAATCATTCTGGGGTCTATAATTGCCTGTTCTGATGTCCCTGTCCTTTCCATGCTACTATAATTAAGGAGTGCAAGGTAATGGGTTCTGTATGTATGCACTACTTTCCATTCCCAGAACTAATCAAGACCTGTCAGGCCTTCTCAAGAATGTGGGTGTATGAGAAAGAGACTGGATCACCCTTCAGGAGCTGACCTACAGAGCCTGTTTGCCCTACTGCTTTTAAAACTTCATACTATTCTAGGTAACAAGCATTCTCCTGAGAACTCACATGTATTCTTCTTTAACTCAAAGAAGAAAGGCCTATGTTTATAAAGCAGATGTTCTTGAATACAATCCCTATTGTCAGCTCTGAAATCTCTGCAGCTTGAGTGTGTGAAGTAAAGTAACCATCATCAAATTGATGTTGTTAAAATCATAACACTGAAAACTGTACAATGAGGCAGAGTTCATAGAAGACCATGCTACAACTCAGTACATCCTGCCCTGAGAATAAGTTTAATGTATATCTATTTTCATCCTGAGAACCCCAAGGGAAAAGCAGTATTTTCCTTTCCTCCTGCATGACAGGCATACCTAGGGAGTAACATGTGGAGAGAAGCTGGACTATGTACCAAGATTAGGTAGAATTGGTACCCATTAATCTTCCTTATCTCCCATGGCTTCAGCATTATCCTTTCCCTGCCATAGCTTGATGAACTTCAGGGCTCAAATTTTGCATAATAGCTCAGAGGAATTTGACTCCTGTCACTCCTGCTTGCAGCCATACTGATATATACTGAAGTAGAAAAAGGAAAACAATTCATTGCTGTGTTTCAGGGAATAAAAGAGATCCTTCAGGATGCAAATCCATCACAGAAGAAAATGGTATTTTGTTTTCAGAGGGATACCAGCAGAACATACAAATCCAGGAGATAATAATTCTATAGCATTTTGATTTTCACTTTCCTCAAGTGATAAAGGCCTCTGTATCTTGCTGTTTCTGTCACTGATTCCACTTCCCAGCTGGCTCTAACAGGAAACCCAAGCCTTTCTAAAGAAAGCAAAGGCTGAAAAGCTGCACAATTATAATAATCTTTATTCATCTGTTTACCAGCTTCTGCATGCACTCATAAATACAAACATCTGCTTTACATAGAGCTAGATAAACAACATGCAGACATTGAGGGAGTCCAGGTCTCCAACTTAGCTGCTTAATTTAGGGGACCAATTTCTCAACTTCAGGCTTGATTTTCAGAGGTGGTGAACGCTCCCACCTCCAGCATGAGGCAGTCAACAAGTGGCACAGGTATTCAGCCTAGAGTCTACAGCTGTCCAGTAGAGGGGAAGGATGGTTCAGTGGTTAGAAGAGTAGTCGACACTACACGATGTAGACAAATGGGTCCTGGTACAGTCAATTGACTTTGTGGCTCATTGTAATCTACCTGATCCTTTATAAGATCTTCATTCCACAGGTCTTAGTGACCTTCTCTTTTTTCTGGCCTTGATGTTCTACCAATCAAGCTATCTTTGTTCTGCAATTTTGCTGCCTGTTAGCTGGTCCTGGCAATGAAGTTCCTACTTCACAACCCTGAAGACTATTTTTAACTCATTCCAATTAACTTATATTTGTTTTTGCTTCAATCTTAAATTGAATAATACAGCCCTAGGCCTTTAGCATACTAGATCCACCCATGAGAGACTGTCAGCCTTTTGGAATTGAGCCCACATATTGTTTTATGTAGAAGGCAGGGATGTTTATAAGGATGCAACTTATCATTAGGGTTTCAAACCTCACCTGGAGTCTTCAGTTGCTCATGCAGTAGAAATAATAAATTTCAATAAACTAAACAAAGTTTCTAATACCTTGTGTGTAGTAAATGTGCAGCTAATTGACTTTTTTTAGACCACAGAGTGACTATATCATCTTGAATAAAACATAAAACAAAACCTTGTGGCTAATAAGACCCCCACGGCTTGCTTCTTAAGGAAGTGCTACTTTCTATATCAGGTTATTGCATTCAGCCTACCAAAGTCTCTTTTTGGTTTCAGCTGGGTAAAGATCTTCCCTTCCTGCCCTGCATCAATCCACAGTGCTGTCATACACTCTTAAATCCCAGGCGAGGCCACATTTCAGTATTAGGTGAAGTAATATCCATGTAACCTTCAACTCCTTCTAATGGGTGATTTGATGTTTGTAAAGGAAGTGATACATATTATTCATTAATGTTGAATGTCAGTGTTGTATTTCACATATGTATGTTATCAAGGAGTGGCTAGCCATTAGAAAAAGTCATATTTTCTCCAGTTTCCTTCTTCTGCTTTAAGGACATGAAACATGATGTCATTCATGTTCAAGAACATACTTATTTTTAAATTTGACCTCCAGGGAGCAAAATGATAGCTACAAAATAAAAAAGGACAAGATAAATGAATCATTAAAATCAAGCAGCCTTGAGTAAGAAATGTCTTGAATCATTGTTACTATCATAGTGCGGCAAAGACTTAAACTCCCTTTCAATGTGGATGAGGAAAGCCTAACAGTTTGGGCTTTTTCTAGAACTGACTGGCTTGGCTAAGAGTTATATTTTAGACATAGCATATTAACAAAAAGATAATGAGACCATTTCAGGAAAAACTTGACAGAATATAAAAGCATCTGTAAGGGAACAAATGATAAGTCAATCCACACCTTTACAAAAAAAAAAATTAAATCAGCCTTTTTTAAATGTTTGTTAAGAAATATTACAAAGGAAAGGTATCTGACAATAGACCAAGGATAATTAGCAGCTAGGGAGTCATCTTAATTTAATTTTTTCCAGTAATTAATTTAAATATCTATAATTTAATAAACCAAAATGAACCTTGAGCCCACAAATAAGGAACAGATCTCAAGAAAACACAGTGAGGTTAATATGAGGGTCTAAGAAAATCTGTTCCAGTTCTAAAGAAACCAGGAAGCACATGTAGAGTTGCTAACTTTGGCTGACACTAGCTGTCAAAGTCATAATGTTTAATCTAATTTATCAAAGTGATATTTTGCACTAATTCATACAAGCTAAGGTGTTGAGGACTACTGGGCAATAATGTTCCTGGTTTGCAATTCCTGGGCAATAAAATCCCTGGGCTTGATATTATACTCAAGTGACTGACAGGTTAAACTACTTTCTTTTTAAGAATCTGGTGACAAAGCTTCCCTCAAATGGTTTATAATGGGTCTGTGTGTGGATATGTGGGGTGTGGGTGGGTGTGGGGGGTTGTGTGTGGTGAGGAGGGTTGCTGGGGTGTGTGAGGGGATGTGGGGGTCTGTGTGTAAGGGTGCAAGGATGTGTGTGGGTGGGACTCGCCCTGTGAACACACACTCACACACTCTGTCCCTCCCTCCATCACTACACTCTCTCTCTCTCTCTCTCTTTCTTCCTCATTGCTCTCTGGCTCTCTCTCCCTCTCCCTAATTGCAGCAATGTGCACAAGCACACACGCACACACCCACACACTCTGTCACTCCCTCTGTGACACTACATACACACACACACACACACACACTCTCTCCCTCCCTCCATCACTACACGCTCGTCCTCATTGCTCTCTCTGTCTTTCTTTCCCCCGTCTTATTGGATCAATGTGCATTCACACACACACACACGCACACACCCTTCCCACTCCTGGCCCCAGGGTACTGGCATGGGTCCCGTGCTCCGGCAGTCTGGTGATGGAGCCGGGAGCCACATGGTGCCGGAGTGGCTGGTGGGCAGGGAAGTGCTGGAAGCAGCAGCTGGGGTTGGGGGAGTGGGAGTGAGTGGAGTGCAGCGCAGTGATAGCCAGGCAGGAGCACATGGCTCATGCAGTGTCCTGGGGTCAGTGCCAATGGGGCCCAGAGCAGGGCAGCAGTGACACAGGCTGGCAGGGCTCTACAGAGCCAGGCTAGGCTGCACTGGCAGGGAGAGGGGGGAGCCAGCCCGGCTCCATAGAGTCCCTGCCAGCCAGGACCCTGTGCTCCTGCTGCCTCGCTCTGGTCCCACTGGCACTGACCCTGGGACACTGTGTGGGCCTCATGTTCCCACCCGCCTGTTGCTGCACTCCATGTGCCTGCTCACTCCCCCCCTCCACCACCACTTTCAGCATTTCCCTGCCCGCCCACTGGCTGCTCCAGCACCAGGAGGCTCCCAGCTGCATGGCCATGACAATGGGATTCAGCAGCAGCTGGTCTGGCCCGGCCCCAAGGACTGGGGCCATTACCCGTGGCCCTTCCCTGCCTCCCCCTGCCTTCCCTCTGGGGTGCGGAGAAGCAGGAACAGACACATGGTCCTAGCCAGAAGCTCTCCTAGGCAGAGGCTTTTGTTTGGGGGAGGTGGGGGTGAGGACTTTGGGGAGCAGGGCTGGGCAGGCCTTGCTGTTTAGTCCTGCCACTGGCTTCTCCTGGGTCCTACTGCCCCTGGCTCCTGTCATCTTTGATAGGCAGCCAGCGACCGATAAATATTAATTTTCTAAATTTTTTTATAGGCCCTGTGGGCCAGATAGACTGGCTTGGTGGGCTGGATCCAGCCCATGGGCCATATTTTGCCCACCTCTGGTACAGAGAAGAAACTAAGGTGCTGAAAGGTAGAGGCCACTTTTGAAAATGTTGGTCTTACTAGGCAAAAGAGGACAAACTGCACTATACAGACTTCTTTTACTACTTCTGTGGATTAACTGAAGGCAGACCTCTGCATGAAAGAGGTGGACAGGGGAAAAAAAAAGTCTGAAAATATGCAAGAGACATATATGATCAATGAAGACAGATTCCTAAGATTTGAGACCCAGTGGATATTTTGGAGGAAAGTAGAATGACCTGAAGTAACAGGTGTACTCACAAATATCTGCTTACTTTGCATTTCTTTTGTTTCTCTTAGGTTGTGAACAGATGTTGCATTTGTCTTGGGAGAAAGTCTTTTGTCTTGGGATGGTACAGATGAATGCATCTACTGTCCCACTTCAAGTCTCTCTGAAGTATGCTGGGTAAAATGTGCTAGCACTTTTTCCTAAGGCATCTTGTTGCATGTCTGTATGGTTATTGCAGGTTATTCCAGGACAAGCTGGCCTGGATGTATGCTGTCCCTTGCCACCTACTGGCAATGTGTGTAAATAACCGAGAGCCTTGTTACACAGTAAATTTGGGTGGCCCCTGGAGCTCTTAACCCCTGAATTATCTGCACATTAACACCTGAAGCTGGTTTTAAGCACTCATTATGCAGCTCAAAGTTACATCACTCCAGAGCAGAATTCTCTCTGATCTGTGCTGCCTAGCTCATGTTACACTAAGATGAGGCCACTCTGGGCTACACCTTAGTGCAAGAGTGGGCAAAATATGTTTTGCAGGCCAGATCTGGCCCACAGAGGGACTTTGTTCAGCCTGCAGCAGGTCCCTTGGTTCTGCCTGGCCCAAGCGCCATCTGGCATGTCATGCCTTCCACTTCTCCTGGGCATGCAGTAAGGGCTGGGGTGGCTCCATGGCTGGACTCCCTTTCTAGACAGCTCAGGCAGCAGTGGCTCTTTCCAGCTGCTGCCACTGCTGGCCCCAGCCCCATGAAGACTGACAGGGACCATGCCCTGGCCTGGCTTGTGCCCGCTCCAGACCTGCCCTGGCCAGAGCAGACCAGCTCCAAACCAGCTGGGACCCACACACACAGCCCTGGCCCCAGCCTGCCCTGTGCCTGCTCTGGACCAGCCTGTCCACAGAGAGTGGAGGTGGTAGTGGCCAGGCAGAAGTTGCTGCTGGGGATGGAGAAAGAGTGGCCACTTTCCCCTTACCGCTGCCTGGCTCTTCTTGCTGCAGTCATCTGGAGCCCACACCCAGGCTGCCCTGTGGCTCCTCTCCACTGGCCCTGCTGCCCTGTTGAACTGCCCAGAGGTGGTGGTGGTGGTGGTGATGGTGGTGGCGAGGAGTTGTAAGCCTGCCTAGATGCAGGCTACAGGTGGCGGCAACAAGAAGGGGGCAGCAGTGGTGAGGGAGAGGTGGCCACTTTTCTCCCATGCCCAGAAGCAGCTTCTGCCCAGCTGCTGCCACTGCTGCACATCGTGGGCAGGCCAGTCCAAAGCAGGCATGGGATGGGCCAGGGCCATGTGCATGGGTCCTGTCTGGTCTGAAGATGGCTCATGTTGGCTGGGGTGGGTCTGGAGTGGGCCCAGGGCAAGCCAGGGCCAGGGGTATGTGCTCAGCTGCTAATGGGTGTTGGTGATGGCAGTGGTGGCAGAA
>NW_017729032.1:219397238-219397690 GCF_001723915.1 Gavialis gangeticus
AGCAGTGGTGAGGGAGAGGTGGCCACTTTTCTCCCATGCCCAGAAGCAGCTTCTGCCCAGCTGCTGCCACTGCTGCACATCGTGGGCAGGCCAGTCCAAAGCAGGCATGGGATGGGCCAGGGCCATGTGCATGGGTCCTGTCTGGTCTGAAGATGGCTCATGTTGGCTGGGGTGGGTCTGGAGTGGGCCCAGGGCAAGCCAGGGCCAGGGGTATGTGCTCAGCTGCTAATGGGTGTTGGTGATGGCAGTGGTGGCAGAAAGGAGTCATAGGTCATGTGGGCTCTGGGTTTGGGAAGTGGTTGCAGTTGCGGGGGAGTATTTACTGGTTTACTACAGCTCCCCAAAATTGCCTATGTGGCTTGCAGGTTCAAATAGTTGCCCACCCCTGCCTTCGTATAAACACCCTACCCACTCCCCCTCCTCCACTGACCTGGATCAGGTCCACTTCCCCT
>NW_017729032.1:219397732-219404359 GCF_001723915.1 Gavialis gangeticus
TGCCTGTGCTGTCTGTCCCAGGGAAGCAGGCAGGGAAGGGTTAACTTGCCTGCTCAGCTGCAGCACCATGCAGGCAAGTTAATTCTTCCCTGCCTGCTCCCATGGGGCAGACAGCACAAGCAGCCACAAATAAGTAATGCCCCAGAGGTGGGGGGAGGCAGGAGAGAAGCCCAAAATGGTGTGGGGGGAGATTCTTACCTTTCAGTCCTCATGAAAGGCAGCATTTTTCCTACCTGTTGTATAGAAGCAATCAAAAAATTCTGGAAGAGTCCAGGAAAGATGGGATGTATTTGAAAATGAAATTGTAGATGCCTAAATGACATTCACTACTGCCAAAAAGGAATTGATTGCATTAACCATTTTGAACAAGTGCATTGATTACTTTGCAGCTTCACCTTGGACTGCTTAGTAGCACGCAAGGCTGCCTCCTGCAGCAAACTTTTGTTGTCGGAGGTCCTGATCAAGACACCAAAAATATCAGTACCTGGTGGTTGAGTGACCATTTGGCACACCTGACATAAGAGTGATGGCATTAGCTAGCAGTCTAAACTACAAAGCAAAGGAACACTCCCTGAGCCTCTTGTACATGAACTATTTGTAGTCAAAGACAAATCAAAACAAGCCATCATCCAGATATTTCTGTTTAACTAGTACAGCTCTTCCCTATGAGCACCAGGGACTGCTTCTGAGAAGGGTGTAGGACTATTACCTGCCTCTCATTCAAAAAGAGTAGGTAGGTTCCTTCAGGAGGTACTCCAGGCATTGCACAATTAAGTTGTTCATGTCCTAGATGCATTGATTAGTTACAAGCAAGTAATGGTGTGATCATTCTGGTTCACATGGGATGAGTCAGTAGAACTTCTCTGTGTGGCCATAAGCGCATTTGAGCTGTAATTAACGGAATGCTGGATGTGTCGTGCCTGAGAGTACTACATGAGCCACCTAAGTAAGAAAGAATTAATGTTATTTTAAAACCTCTAAATCACAGTTAACATCAAACCACTAAAATGCCACATTGAATGAAGATGTTATTTACTTAAATATATTGAATTTGCTGGTTTACTAAATCAACTGTTCCTGCAGTCTCCATAGGGAAGCAAGCTCATTTATGAGCAAAAATATTGGAAAATGCCCAACACATTCCCTGATTCAAATGTAAATTTCTGTTTTTTTAAACTTTTACCAAAATAAATAAATAAAAATGTAAATGAACAAGCAAACAAACAAACAAACAAATAAATGTCATGTGGTCAGGATTTATTGTGGCAATTAGTCTAAGAAATTCCTTATGGAATTACAAAACCAGAATATAATCAATTTTTGGGGGGTGATGGCATTATGGCTGTGACGTGGAGTACATAGAAATGGGAATCCGGATTCTATAGGTTCCAGTTCTGGAAAGCATCATATTCAGCACAGCATGTGCTTAATATGAGGCATATGCTTATGTAGCAATCAAAGGAATTAACCTATCCACCTATGTAACAGGTTTTCTTCCAGGAAATGCCACCTTTAAAGTCAACTGAGTGTCCATAAAAGATCCACCTATAGAGAATATGAAACAGTTGGGTAGAATCACGAGCCACCCTAATCATGCTGCCTGGTGGTGTTCATTTTTTGTTTCCTCAGGCAAGCTGGATATACAGTTAAAGGGGAAAACGCCATCCAATCTCTTCACCAGCAGACTTTCGGACACTGAAACCACAAGTAAATCTGGCCTTTAATCTTATTTAAAAAAAATCATACTGTGTTCAAAAAATGACTTGGGCTTTTTCCTTCATTTTTTGTAGTCTCATCTCTGTATGCTTAAGTGTCTTATCAAAGCTGGTACAGAGGGGTTCCTAAAGCAGGACCCAAGGCTTTGCTTTAGAGCTTGCATTTGCAAACTGAAATCATTGCTGATTGTATTTGCGTGTATCAGTCTACTCAGTTATAGACTGTGTATTTCAGAGCTTCTAGCAAGACCACAGGTCTCCAGAAAAAACAGAGGGCACTTTGTATTGCTGGTCTTGTAAATGTACCCAGTAAAATATACTTTAATTCAAAGTAGAAATGCAACTCAAGCTTTATTCATATTTCAGGTTGCACTGTTCCATCTTTCTTATACTGCTCTGGTCTTTGGCAGCTGTTTTTATTTTTTATATGTACCTGTGATTGTATTCAGCACAAAGTATTGCTGGATAAGCTAACTCAAAACTTGTATGAACTAATAATTGACTTGCTAGATAACTGAAACAGGTAACCAGGGGGTTGGCGGGGAGTAGGAGCATCTGGAAGCCTGCTGCTACTGCAGTTTCCAGCTGACCCAGGGGCAGGGGAAGGCCCAGAACCATTCATGCCCTGATCCAGCCACATGGTGTTCTGGGTCCCTGATTCCTCCACCTCCACTGAAGTTTTTCCCGATGGCTTGAGGGATCCAGCTGATGGGAGCAGCTGTGCTGAAGCTTGAGCAGGGCTGGGGAGGGTGGCCTCAGTGGGTGATCCCTCCCCTTCCAGGCACTCCTGTGTACCCCCTGTTTGTTGCCTGTGGCCCAGGAGCAGGTGCTGGAACAGAGTGGGGAGTGGAGGGGGGGGGGAACTGTCCACTGATGCTATTACCCTGCCTGGCCCTCTGCACATCTGTTCCCTGCAGCTGGAGCCCTCAGACCAGCAGGTGAGAGGTGGTGGAGAGAGAGGGAGCAGGGACCTGGTGCCCTGTGTAGTCTCTATACGCATCCCCAGTTGGAGGTGGGCAGGAGCCGTTGTGGAGCTTCCCCCACCCTTGGAACAGCAGCAGATGGGCCCTCCCTTTCTCACCTGCTCCCCTCATGGAACAAGGCACTGGGCTCATGGGGCTATGATGAAATGGGTCCACCAGCAGCTGCCCTTCATTGTGGGTGTGACTGCTCCACTTCCCCCCACCCCAGATCCACCCCTGAATGAAAGTATCTCTAAAATGACCTGTACTGAATACACTGATAAATAAACGTTTACCAGAAAAGTTCAATTTAGTAAACAGAGACACATTAGAAAATGATATGGCACAGCTGAGACTAAATTTGCCAAGAATTTAGAATATAAATTAAGAGACCAATCAACAAATGATGTGGAATAGCTGAAAATACCATAGGGGGCTGAAAGAAAACAAACCAACACACTAATACAAGCAACAACAAAAGCAAGTGACATTTAAAGAAGTTACCCTGTTCAGAACATATTTGCAGACAGCAACAAGGTGTCTTTCAACAAAACTTTAAGTAGTGATGTTGAAACTGTACAAGCATCATGTTCCAGAAGGTGAGAAGCCAAGAAGCATAACCAATTTTTTTTATCTCCAGTTAAAATGACAAGGCCTTAAATGGCCAGGAAATGTCAAGTGTGGAGAGCATGCTTCCTTTAAATACTTCTTTAAAATTTAGCCTTAATTTACATGATGAGACCATTAGAATCTTGTATAATGCTGTTTAGATTTGGGTTCCTAGACCTTAGAGGACTGTTTGACCTAATGTGATCAGAGTAAACCTTGTAATACAACAAGTCTTAGCAGACACAACACAGAACTAGGAGCTATTTGAAAGGAAATGAGAAACAACAATCCATTTTCTTTAAAAGACATATGATTGATACAAAATCATACGGTAGAGATAAAGTATTCAATTTAAGCATAGCTATATACCCATGCTATGATTTAAACAGAGAAACAAAAGAGAAAACATTATATATGAACATTATTATACAAATATTTTTCTCTAACTGAGGATGAGATTATTTTAAAAGAATGTCTAGAAAAGGAAATGCCACAAAATTCTGCATTCCAGGATAATAGTCTGAAATCATGGGATTCAATCTACAACTTATGTAAATCAAAGTAAGTCCATTGACTCCAATGTAATGGTACTAATATGCATCAGGGAAGAGGTACGCCAACATTTTTGACAGCTAATCTCCATGAGTTAATTTCTATCTCTATTAAGGTCAAAAGCCAACTTTTTAGGGTACATACAAGCATTACATTTAGATCTATCTATCCAAAGTTAGGTTGATCTTATTATCTGGTTGTGTATTCACAGGGCTTAAATCACCCTAAAAATGTTGCTCGTGATCTAAGTTAGTTCACCTCAGGCAATGAAATGACTTTAGAATAGCCTAATCATGATCTAAAATGGGTTATCCCAGCCTAATGAATGTCTGCATGCATTCACAGTACAGCCTTGGGACTGGAAAAGCTGAGCCACTCACCCCACCCTGAGGCTGTGCTGTTTTAATCACCCTCTAACTCTGCTCTGACAGAGCTCCACAGACCTGATAGCCCTCCCAGACCTGACAGCCCTCCTGGGAGCCACCAGTCGTGTCCCCCCTCACCCACCATGAAGTCATCAGACCCCCCAGTCTCATTAGTTCCTTCCTCCTCACCCCCAATTTACTTACCCAGGCAAATGCTTGCAAGCAGCAGAAGTCGACTTAGGTTTAGATGGCTCAAAACAAGCCACCTAGCCTCAGTCATGTTTTTTGAACTTTTGTTTACACTCCTAAACTAAGTACAGACTGTCAAAAGCTGGAGGCTAAATTGATTCAATCTTTGCAGGTTAATCTAAAATGCATAGATTAAACCAATAAGCAAGTCAACAGACATTCACTTTAGATTGCAGAAATGCAGCTACATGCCTGCAGTGTCCCAGGCCAGAAGTCAGGGTGGTGGGTGGGGGTGGTGGGAGCACTAGAGCATGCCTCCCTGCTGGGCTGGAGCAGACAGCTTGGGCCAAGGCTAGCCTGCCCACCCTGCGAGGTGGGGTTTGCAGGGGAGGTGAAAAGAATCCTGGGATTCTCAGAGACCGTGAGTTAATTTGAATCTGGAGGGGATCTCAGACAGAAGTTCAATAAACTGATTTAACTAAAATCAATTAAGTCTGATACTATGTCCATTCAGGTTTATCTTAAACTGTTTTTGGCCATTTTGAAAGCAGTTTATATGCACCAAACTTCTGTTGTGTTACAGATTTAAACCAGTTTCCGATCACTTATACCAGTTTATGTGTCATTTCTGTCCCTAGTCCTACAGATTTCAGTAGGGCAGTCTGGTGGATCTAAATTCAAAAGTCATTGTCCATTTCTTATTCAGGCAGAACTCCTACTTACATTAATGAGAGTTTTGCCTGAGTCAGGATTCATATTAATTATCAGTGAAGTTATTTTTTAAGCTACTAAATGCATTAACAGTGTATAACACAAGAGACTCCATATGTTGCCGCATGAAGACAAGGGTATGGGAATAATTTCATTTCATACATTTTGTTATCATCAGTATTTCAAACAAATCAAGGGTGATACCAAGTGCCATCTAAATGGAAAAGTACAGAACACATGCCTTCACACCAGACTGCCAAGAAATTTGTCAACTGCTTTACTGACTGGGATTTTCTTGATTTAAAATTCCCAATCAGGAAAAAACAAGCTTTAGTGGGCTTATATTTAATGAGGGTCCTCTACACAGAAACCAATTTGTAGAAACGGTCAGCAGGACTAAAGGTTTATCTGTTGCCATTTGCGACCTAGTATGCTGTTCTGTTTCTTCCCTTATATTTTTGCTAAATTGAAAACTAGCATTATAATTAACTTACTGTTTATTGCTAATGAGCAATTCAGAGCTCTGGGAACTCCACTGTTTTATTGACAAGAAAAAAATTGTGCTCGTAGTTGCATTGCAGACTCTGCTTTGTGAATGAATGCCATGACCATAAGATGCTGAAGTTCTGGAAGGAGGGACTAATTTCTCACCAACAAGACACTGAGGATTCGTTGTTCTTTCATGTTGACTCCAGATTCTCTACTGTACTTATAGAATCTTTATGGCCATCCACCAGTGGATTTATTCAACTGTGGATTCATCCATGTTAGGTATATCCCCAGTTAGCATACAGCTGGTATAGCTACTTCTGCCCATGCATTCCTACAGTGCCCAGCATAGGGGGTATTTGGGGTACAGGGCTGCTCCGATGGGGCTCCAAGTGCTGCAGAGGAGGTGGCTGAGGCACAAGGGAGCTTCAGTGCAGGGGCTAGCTGGCAGGCAACCCCTGCTCTGAAGCACCTTGTGCCCCAGCCAGCACCTTTACAGCATGTGAAGCTCTGTCAGAGCAGCCCTGGGGTAGCAGGATGCTCCCTGGGGTCACCTGCCAACCTGAGTTGCTTTGATGGGGCACCATGTGCCCTGCACTGAAGCACCCTCTGCCCCAGGCAGTTGGGGTAGCATCTATAAGTGCTGTGCATGAACAAAAAAAACCAGGTAGAAGTCCTACCCTGCTGAGGAGTTTATTAGTTTGGTGCACCCTAATGTAGGCACATGTGTAGACTCTGAGACATTTACTGTGCAGTTAATTAGTCAACTGTGCAGTAAACACCTTGTGTAGACATGCCCAGGTTGTTCTGTACTGTGGTATGAACCAGATGACAATAAGCCCCAGAATCAAAGAGTCCTGTCCCTCACAGATGCACCCTGGGGAGGTGAGGAGCAGCTGAGCATTTGTTGGACGCTGATTCCAAATACAACTGAAGATTCCCAAATGTTTTCTTTTCCTTTCATACCCTCTTTTCCACTATGAAAGTTATACAGGAGTATCCCATTAAGAGGTAATTCAAGAAATCCTCCAGAGA
>NW_017729032.1:219409359-219411837 GCF_001723915.1 Gavialis gangeticus
ACACCTTGTGTAGACATGCCCAGGTTGTTCTGTACTGTGGTATGAACCAGATGACAATAAGCCCCAGAATCAAAGAGTCCTGTCCCTCACAGATGCACCCTGGGGAGGTGAGGAGCAGCTGAGCATTTGTTGGACGCTGATTCCAAATACAACTGAAGATTCCCAAATGTTTTCTTTTCCTTTCATACCCTCTTTTCCACTATGAAAGTTATACAGGAGTATCCCATTAAGAGGTAATTCAAGAAATCCTCCAGAGAGGAACCATCGTAAGCAGAATAATGTCAGTCCAAGTGAGCACAGAGTAGCAAGGAAACTAAACTCCTTGCAACACTTCTGAACATAGAGATGGAGTTAGCTGTGTTAGTCAGGCAGTTAGGCAGAGTGGTTGGCTGGCTTAACCAGTCTTTATCAGTTAGCTTCTCTAGGTCTTCTCATGAAGACAACTGTGAAAATACTATCCATTTTAAAACTATCTCTGGTTTTCATTACCTTATGCTTCCTCCAGATTCAGCAGGTATTCATCTTTATGCCAGTAACATCTTTACAACATATTTTTGACTATTAGCTAGTAATAATGTGATTTTAACAAGTGTGAGGACAGCTTTGCATTACTCATGTATTCAGCTCAAGTTTATACACGTACATCTCTTACATATTCATAAACCATAAAACCAAAAATGATCAGTGGGCTCTAAAGTGGTACATAACAGGTGCTGAGATCTGCCTGGCATATGAAGCAGCAAGTAGTGAGGAGGAGTCTGACTGGCTCAAAGGGGCTGTTTGCCATAGAAAACCTTGCAAGCTGTAGTTCCAATCTGCTCCAAGCTGACAGTGACTGGAATCACTATAACCATAGAGCCAGAGCCATCACTGATGCAAATAAATGGTGCTCAAACTTCCAGCCCTGAAGGCCAGAGGAATGGTGTGGGGGTGGATCCCATGTGTGGGGTTGGTCCATAGACCAGATGCAATGTAGTGTTGATGTGTGGAGTTGGTCTGTGGGTGCAATCTGGATGCCAGCCCAGCCCCACATGCTGGGTCTGGTTATGGGGCAACCCTGCAAACCAGTGCACAGGGCCATGTCATCTGGCCCACAGGGCTCTTGGAAGCCATGGCAATTAATGCTGCCATTGCTCCATCAACACCACATTTCCAGATCTATGGGGAGTCCTGTGGGCTGGATGACACAGCCCTACTGGCCAGATACAGCCCATTCAGCAGAGGTTGAGCACCACAAACTGTTGGAGTTCCACTGAACTGACTGGAGCTTTGCCAGCTTGCCCCAGCCGAGAGTCTGGCAGTTCATTAGAAAGAGAGAGACTGAGAACTAGAGTGACCCCTGAATTCAGACCCCCTACTCCTGCAGGTAATTGTGTCATACGTACAGTCCTCTTCCTAATGCATTAAACTTTATCTTAAAACTAGCTACATTTCTTGCTCCTATTGGAAGGCTGCTCCAGATGGTAGTCTTAATAAAAAATTCTCATACAAGTCATTGTTACAGATAATCAACATGGTTTCCAATGACTGCTGATCATAAAGCAGTGAAGGGTTGAAATGGCCATAAGAGAATGGAATATCCTTTTTCCTAACAATAAACCTTAAGGAGATGGGCTGAGGGGAACTCTAGTCACACATTCTCAGGGAGGGTTTCAACTTTGTGCCCTAAAGTCCTTGGCCGTGGGACGGATTGGCTTACAGAGACCACCGGATTCCCTCAAAGACCACTCCTTGCTCAATGACTTTTCCATATCAGATTTTTTTCACTGAAGATTAGAAATACCTTTACTTTTTTCCTTGATCACTTTGCTAATTGTGCCTCCCTTTTTGCTGCTCTGAACTGTTTCTCTGCCTGCCTTAACCGACTTTGTGTTCTTGTGCTGTTGCTTCTCTACTACTCTATTTACAGGTCATGGCTTCGTCTGTAGCCCCAGATCCTTGAGCTTTACCTCAAGAAGCTTCATAGGTTGTTTCATACTCTCAGCATCCCTCTATTCAGGAGAGGAGCAGTCACTGTGCATGAAGTACTTCAGTTTTTAGGATTTCACAACCTTCCACTATACTACTGGAATTTAACACCGTGCTTCCTCCTACCAAAACATAAGATTTCTTGGTCCATAATTATTTTCCTGAAATCTAGGAGAACCTTTTACTGCTGTAATTTAGAAATGCTTTAGATGTCTCTGTTATTCTTAGATGCCTGTTATATTTTTTCCTGTTTGTAATAAGACAGGAACGTGTCTGTTGTTTGCATGTATTGACATAAATTAATTGTGTGTGTAATTAAAATTTAACCTGGGGTCAATGATGAAAAAAACCTCCAAGCAGACACTTTTGTTTCAAATACACATCTTACATTTTCAGAACATTCTACGTCCCCAAATAACAGATTTTGGTGGCAGTTGTGGCTACAAAGAGTAGGCAGAGTATATCCAATTCCCCATTATCTAAACTCTAAGTCTAACAAATCAGTTTGGT
>NW_017729032.1:219411848-219414047 GCF_001723915.1 Gavialis gangeticus
CCCATTATCTAAACTCTAAGTCTAACAAATCAGTTTGGTAGCATTACAAGTGCAGTATAATCTTAAATCACTTGATTCAGTCATACCAAACTGTGTGTGTGGCAGCAGTGTCTAAAAGAGGAAGATTCACTTTACTCCATGAGTACTTCTCTAACTAACAAGTTAAAAGTCACTTCAATAATGGCCATAGCAGAAGCATTTGTATCACGGCCCTATCAGATGCCAACAAATCTGCTAAATTTGGCTAAGTGCTTTCTCAGCACGTTCTCAGGCTCTGAAAACCACCCCATCTAATTCATGACAAGGACAGGAGGAGTTCCAGATGGAAAATAATTTTATCATGAAAGCTGTAATCCACATAGCCAGGTACTAAACCTGTTTTCTGATCCAGCTGTAGCTTTCATAGAATAATATCCAGGTAGCTGGAAAATAATAAAAAGGAAAATGCATTTGGCCAAATCCTGTGCTGTGTTGGAGCCCTGCTGATTTACACCAATCAAGGAGGTGACTGGTCATGTCCTAAACTGTGGCTTACCTCAGTGTTAGGTGCCTCCTCCGTGATAAACTTGAGATACTGGGCATAGGTAGTTCCCGATTGACTCAATATGGAGTTGTGAAGACTCAAGCACCTAAAAAATTCTGACTTTCGACACTTCATGTTGGGTGACAAGAAGCTCCACTAATTTTGTATGAAAAGTTTGGTCTTCACATTTAGATCTTTGTTCCATCCTCCAAAATGAGAAGTAAGAGAAATAAAAATAAGAGAAATAAAAGAGAAATAAAAGAATACTTGTAATTTAAGAATAATTATTTGTTCCTTTCAGTGACTGGCTGTGACAATCCAGTACTAAGAAAACTATTCAATGCAACTGATTACTTGTGATAGTCATCCCAATCAACTTTGGTTTCACTGTATGTTCTTTGCAAACTGAGGGCTGTCTCTGGTCGTTTGTTTAAACCATGACCTAGAAGTGTATAAAGTTTCCATGCTGGCTGAACAATGTTAAGTTTATTTATCTTTATCAAAAAGACTATATGCGGTTTAGTTTTTTGGTTTTTTTATTTATATTATCTGTAATTTTCTGTGATTCCACATCAAACCTAATCAGACTATTTCATCCAAGAAATGTAGAAAAATTAATCAACAGATTCCACAAAACTAAAAAGAATGATTGCAAGAAACAACAAAGTGTTTTGTAAGGGCTTTTAAGTACTTACTTCAGTGTATGCAGATTGTGCCTATTAGCAAACAGAATGTAAATTAAATTAATACCCACTTTTATCATGAGAAAACAAATGGTTCTTTTTTTTCCCCAAAGGGGAAAAAAAAAAAGCTAAATTAAAACTCATGTGGGTTAGGTCCACTCATTATATAAGCTACTAATCCCCAAACCCTCTTAGTAACACATATGGACCATATTAATTTCCGGTGCTCTTTATTTCTTAAGTATAACAAGCTGTTAACTGAAGAGGACTTGTATTTGTACTGGCAGTCACTAAAGACCAAAACTGGAATTTCTACACAGATGTCATAAATGACAGAGGTCATTAAAAAAAATCAGTCCAAGAATCTTGCTTAAATATATTACTAAGCAAAGATTGCCTTTAATTCATGGACAATAAGTACTCCCACTCCTGAGTTTTGATTTCAAGGCAACTGTGGAAGAAAAGGCTGATCAGGGTGGTTTTTGTGCCTATATAATATGCAGGGAGACAGCACAGGTATAATTCAGCAATTTAAAGAGGTAGTAGATGCATTTTATTTCTTTATTTTTAACAGAAGCATGCAATTCATGATATTTTTGGCAGTATCTAACAGCAAATTCACTTTTTAGCCAGAAATTACAATCCTTATATGTTACAAATAACAGTTGATGCTCGAGTAAACAATTAACAACTTTATATGCAAACTGCATGCAATTAATTTGAACGAGTATCAGAAAAAAGAGCCAAATTCAACCATACTGTAACCTTCCTAATTACATTAATTCAGAAATGTGTGTTTCAGAAAAGAAACTGTTTTTTTCCTGTCCTATTATTGTGTACTTTTAAAACCTTTTTCAAAAGCTATGTTCTCCTTCACAGGCAGACTTTCATGGAAAGGTAACTAAAAATATTAGGGAAGATAAATTAAGTAATCAATATCCCTGACTAATTACTTGATTTTGTTTTAAATTGGCAGATATTTGCATACGTCAT
>NW_017729032.1:219414058-219414671 GCF_001723915.1 Gavialis gangeticus
ATATTTGCATACGTCATTCTAACAAGTCATACTTTCAAGTCCCTTGGGAAAATGCATCTTCTGACTGTTAGCATGTCTCTGCAGGAAAAGAGGCTGCATGGTTGCCTCTCTGCTCTACGTGGGGTAGAACCTTGTCTGGAGTGTAGGGTTGGGAAGCTCCATGGAAAAGCAGCTGTTCTTTGTATTTTTTGAAAACAGCCATGCACACCTGCAGTGCTGGGAAAATAAGAATAATAAAAAGAGTATATAAAGCCAAGTCCTGCCATTAGCTAAACTGCATTAACTACTGTATTGTTTGTAATTCAGATGAGATCCAAACAGAGATGAGAACTAGCTACTGTAGCAGAAAGAAGGAAGGTGAACTGAAAAGACAAAAATGGCTGCTTTTGTGCTCATTATGATTTACCATACATGTAAGCTGTACATACATTCAAAAAAATGCCTGTTTACGTTTCTTAACATAAAAAAACTGTATGTTAAGAAAACAAGTTCTCATGTCATTCACTTTGCTGGCAAATACTGGCAAAAACTTAGAAAACTGAGCTGTAGCTCAGCTTCTCCCAACAAGAACATAGAAAGAAAATGTTGACTTCTGATTACTAGCGGGGGGGGG
>NW_017729032.1:219414702-219417982 GCF_001723915.1 Gavialis gangeticus
TTTTGTGCTCATTATGATTTACCATACATGTAAGCTGTACATACATTCAAAAAAATGCCTGTTTACGTTTCTTAACATAAAAAAACTGTATGTTAAGAAAACAAGTTCTCATGTCATTCACTTTGCTGGCAAATACTGGCAAAAACTTAGAAAACTGAGCTGTAGCTCAGCTTCTCCCAACAAGAACATAGAAAGAAAATGTTGACTTCTGATTACTAGCGGGGGGGGGTGGGGGGGGGTCTGTGTGAGAAGTAGCCACTGTCTTCTCATAACCTTCTTCAGGTAGCTTATGATTTCCATTCAGGAATTTCAGTGCTAAATGTATATTTATGGAATACAATATGACATTTCAAACAGATAAAAAGTTATGGTTTATCAAAAACTGATGCTTTTAAAAATGTACTTAGACAGTGTAGTACATTAATATAAGCTTATTATATTAGGCACTGTCAGAAGCACTTTCAGCACAGCATCATCTTATATGATTAATTTCCCACTGCAGGATACACCTTCCACAACAGTAAGTCTAGAATTATGATAATATCTCTGGACCTATTTTCGTTGAGCAGGTGGCATCTTCCTTCAATCAGAAATTAATAATATTACCACCCTAACAGAATGGGTCCCAGAAGAACTGAGGGATGGGATTCCCAGGGCCCCTCAAGACCAGGCCACTGGGACTGGCTGATTAATATTTTAGGCAAAAGGTTCTGAAACAAAAGGTGTTAGGTCTTTAGGGACTAAAATCAATAGTGGTGAAACCCACCACTGTCTAAAGACATAATATACAGTGCTTAAAGACTGATAATTAAAGTTTATGGTTAAACAAAATGGGTCCTGTCCATTAAACAGATGACCTTCATTGGTATGATTAAGGTTAATTTAATGTAATGATCCTTGGAATTCAGGTGATGGGATTTTCTGGAGTGATGTTTTGCTGACAGTAGATGAACCAATGACTACTGATGGCAAAGGATTTTTAAGGGGTGCACAGCTGCTAATCCTATTATCCAGACAGTTAGCAGGAGAATTTTCTTTCAACATGTTGCATAGATTAGAAGAATTTGGTGTTTCATATATACTGAGATGCCAGCAACTCTTTGGGAGCAGAGTTCAGCAAAACTTTTACAACACTCTTCTTCCTTTCCCCTTAAGAGAACAATCTTGTGAGATACCGATCCAGGAATACAGTGGGCAAACACAGTGCTCATTACTACTGTGCAGTAGTGGCAACATCATGGGTTAGTGCATGCGGATGCTACATTGCTGTAGTGACAAGCTACAGCGATGTAATGTCTAATGCCCTGTGTCTGCTTTAGGCCCACTATTTGGGGATTACGCTTTTCCACTTTCCTGCTATGTTATTTAAGTCTATGTTTTCAAAGGTTTGTCTATACCTTAGGAAATAGCAATTTCATATATGCGGCCTTGCATGCACCCTGCCACATGGCAATCAGAAACTGAGGACTGTCATCCAAGGCTCACTGAAATCAGAGGAACAACTCCTATAATCTTCAGTGTCCTTTGGATCAAGCACTAAGTACACAGAGCATGAGTCTAAGTGATTTGTACTATTATGCATGTAAGATTGTAGTGGAGAGTGAGCATGAAAGTGTTTATTTAAGAAACTGTCTATTCAAGTCAAATTGGCGTAATAATAAAAAGTGTGAGACTACTCAAAGAAAGAAGAATTCTAAATAGAATAATTCAATTAAGAGACCATTCATGATTTCAATCTAGAAATACATGGGGGTTGAGGAATTTAGACTAAGAGAGGCTATACCTTTGCCTGGACATTCAAAGAAAGTGTTTTTAAGCTTTTAAGTGACAAAATGCAGTCATTATCTAAGAACAAAGAATGTATTTTGAAGAAACCTACTCCAAAGATTTCCTTCAGAAATATTTCCATTTGGAGGTATAACCAAAAAATTTCTATCCATTCTTAAAGCTATTGTTTGAGCACATCTTGCATACCTCAGTTTACTATTAGCCTATGAAGCACAATGCAAATATTTTCTAGATCTTGAATAAATGGATCACATATACCAAAATTCCCAGAATCACATAACAATGTATGCAGACTCAGATACTGAGCGGTATATCAGCTGTATGTCCTGAAACAATCACTGAAATATGGAGATCATCTCGGTGACAGGGTTAGTCCCTGTAAGGCTTCCGAAAAGCACAAACACTAGCACTTGTGGGAATACCACTACTTCCTAAACCTGTCTTCCAAAGATGTTTATCTTAATAAATTAATGTTTACAAAGTGCTTTGAAGATTATTGTTCTACAAGCATTACACATTACTGACATGGTCTATGATCAAAGGCATTAAAAATCTGGGATATTTGTTAGCATCTACACTTTCTATTCCAGTCAGCTGAACCCATATTTATCCACCATGACACACAAGAATTATTATGGGGTTGAATGCACACATACAGTTTCTCCGATTATTTGGTGGCATATAGTTGTGTTGCCCAAAATGCAGCACAGAGAAGGAACTGGACTTTAGAGGCTAAATAGCTTTCTTGCTTAGCTCATTTGAGATCTATTCAAATGACCAGTATTGTCCCCATCATACCAACACATCTGCAGTGACCAACATATTGTCTTGGCACTCAGACATCAATTCGCAACTGCTTGGGACACAATGCAAAATACCAGAGAGAGTCCGAACCTACTGGACTCACAGTCAAAAGGCTGAGTAGGCATGGAGGGGCCTTACTCCTGCATATATTCTATAGCAGTTGAATAAGCTGTTTCATGAACTGGCTCTTAAAGTATTTGTGTACTAAACTGAACTGACTTATCTCCATATACAAGAGGCAAAGATTGCTATGGGTGGTATATTTTACTGAACCAACTGCATTGTTAAGATAGACTTAGAAAAACTTGTAAATACAGCAAATTCTTCTTTTTGTCTCTATGTAAATTTCTACGTAATTCAAATCCTGAATGGGATCTTAAGAGAAAGATTACATATTGATACAGTTTATATATACTGATGATATCTTCCTTACTTGGAAGAGTGATTCCATCAGCAAATAACCAACCCAACTAACTTACATATCCTATAACTATTCAAGTAAACGCTGTGTGATCATCAGGGACTAGCAGCTATATTTAACTGGATCAGGTGAAAAATACAGTACCACGGAAGGTGGTGGAAGCCATATATGGAGGAAGCCAAAAAACTGATTTCACTCTAGGTCTGTTTGGGTTTTAGTCAAATCACAAGGGACAGGATAGGAAAGAGAGGTGGGGGTGTGGCACTC
>NW_017729032.1:219417993-219426802 GCF_001723915.1 Gavialis gangeticus
TCTTCCTGCCATGGCAGGGGGTCGGACTAGATGATCTGCTCAGGTCCCTTCCAACCCTAGAAATTATGAAACTATGAAACTATCTTCTCAGGTCCCTTCTGACCCTAGAAACTATGAAACTATGAAACAAACATACAAGACTACATAGGACACATTTACCATTTATTACATCAAAATGAAAACAAGTAATTATGATATTCAGATAAAGCACATTTTAATACATTGCAAAGCCACTGAAGTTTGCTTTTTGAAAATCTATGTCATAAATTGAGACAAATTCTGGTAACTGCTCCTCTTGTAACTCACCCCCTCCCCACTTCAAATTAAAGGAATTGTAATGAGCAGAGTACACCAAAGCATTATGATAACACGGTTCAGCAGGAATCAGACATCTCATTGATTTCTCTATGTGCATTGTAAGAACCGCAGCCTTCAAGAATTCAGAGGAGCAGAAAACTGGAAAAAGTATAATGAGTATTTTGTGAACATCAGTCATTCAATGCATCCACATTGTTATAATGAAAAGAAATGAAATGATTTGTTTTTGTCCCTTCTTATTCCATTATCATTTTCCATCGGAGCATTTAAACATTTTTACTATAGCCTATATAAACTTTCTTTTAGTCTGTAGAAGGTTGCCTTGTTTTCCTTTCCATCAGTAAAAATGGTGGAATTCTGAGTTGTGATGGTAATAATCATTCATAGCTTTAACTAGAGATATATATTCTTCACAGCATACTTGATAAGGCTTAAATATTGATTAAACTTGGTTTTAAAGATTCCTTTGAAAGAAACTGTCATAAATTACATACTTTAAGAACACAAAATATGTCTTGCAAATAAAGATTCTGAAACCAGAAGTATTTCCCTGTTATCCACAAAAAAAAAAAAAAAATCAATACTGAAGACATATCAACAACACACACACCAGGAAATGCAGACTATTCACACCCCAGAAGAAGGGCGGGGGGGACGTTTTAGCTAGGATACTATCACTGTGACTTGGGACATCAGGATTCAAATCCTCATTTTGCTACTGACTCTGCCTCAGTTTCCATATATACAATAAGAACAATGATAATTCCTGTCATTTGTCTTTTTTTGTTTTTTTAGACTATAAACTCTCCAGAACAGCAAGTGTCCATTATTATGTACTAAGTATGGGGTCCTAATCTTGAGTGAATCGGTGCTAACAAAATGACAACACATTCTGTCTAAGCAGACATACAGTAGCCTTGACAATTCATCCTAATTCACACCATTCTACTAAGGATTGCATCACATAAAGCATAACAACATGCGCTGATGCCTTTAAAGAAAGACCCTATGTTTTCAGAGGTACGATAGTGCATGTATGATTCTACATTTACTCCCAACAAGACCTATGAGCATCATGTATGCACATTGAGAGTAAAATGTAAACTTTATTTACAATTCTGACTTGCTAATGTAAAACAGAGTTTAAGATTGTTGTTTAGGCATCTGACATTATATTGGACCCAGAATGCACATTTATGTGTACATTGAACGATTTTTATTCTCTTGGATGTTTGCCTTGGCATCAGGAATTTAAATGAGTTCAATGTATATGTTTGACGTTATATAACTTCATACATTTTTATACATAGATTCAAAATAATAACCCTTTATCAGCAAAAATGTAACTTAATAAAGGTAAATCCATTCATCAAATATTTGAACAGGCAATATTATATTCAAGCCTTTCAGTAAACAAAACTAAGAGTCTGGAAATGAATTCTGAGAATGGAAACAGGAAACCAGATTCTTAACTGGTTCTGTACTCTTTATTGGCTACAACTTTGTTTTCCAATTGGTGGCATAAGATGACACTTAAAACCAGCACAACCAGAGAAAGGATGATCACCTGCACAGGAGCTTCTGGAACTAGCACCATAGCTCTGTAATCATACCCTTCTCAGCTGCCACTGTTGCGGGGTGGCGGGGCTGGCCACAGTGGCTAACGAGGAGATGTGGTTGGAACCTTCCTAACACCGTGACAGTCCTTGAGTGCTCTATCACTATTTTAGGGCAACTGGCAGCTCTACAAGTTAAAGTAGCCTCTATGGCCACATATAGACAAGTGCGGACGTGCGGTATGTGGCGCTGCAGACCTGTCTGTGGCACCACACCCCGCACATGCAGACATGCCCCACCCTGCTAACTTGCAGCACAGGGCATGTCTGCATGTGTGGTGTGTGGTGCCATAGACAGGTCTGCAGTGCCACATACCGCACATCCATGCTTGTCCACACTAACTTGCAGCATAGTGGGGGTTTCTTTGAATCTGGGAGATCCCAGGGTGAAAAAAACCCCCATGCTGAAAAAAAGTGGGGCAGTACATGTAGTGGCTCCAGGGGAGTGCTCCAGCTGCCGGCCAGGCTTCCTGCCACGGCTGCAGCCTGGGAGGCCCCCAGGACCCCAGGTAAAGGTGCTGGAGCCAGTACGGTTGCTGACTCCAGCCTCCCCTACCCCACTCGGAATAACCTGGTGTGTGCTAGAGTTTGTGTGGCATGGGCATTCCCCAGGGATGAGTAGCAGGGGCACAAGGTGTTGCACAAGGTGTGCCGCTGCTACTTGCCCCCAGGGAAACAAACATTCACACTCATCTGGACGTGGCCTGCGGTGTTTAAATGTACAGCCTGAGATTGACCCAGTGCAGAGGGGGCCTGAATTCAGAAAATGTCACTGAAAAATATCTTACAACCCCCTTTTATTTGAACAACACAGTAGACTCTTCATCTGCAGCAAAGGTTCATGGCTAGCATTTTTTAAATGTGAATTAATAAATTACTTGTGCAACCATTATTACTGCTAATGGCTCAGAATGATCCTTTTGTTTACTTGCACTGTAAACTCTCCAGGACAGTACCTGTCTGCTAAAACTTCTCCTTGCTTCTGCAACTGAAATACCTTCTGAACCTTATTCTGACACACTTACCCTCATTACTCATGCTGGGTAGCGCCTGACTAGACAGGTACTCTTGGGACTTCAGTGGCTATTCAAACAGTAACAAGCTATACGGCATAGTGAAGTGATTAGATGCTGGCCCTTGTTGAATAGCTGTTTTCCTGTATCTATTTTTTTTAGAATGATTTTAATTCTAGTGACTGAACAGCTATTCTAGCAACATTTTAACAAAGCAATGTATATTCTCTTCCCTCTTGGAAATTTGCATTGGATGACACTGATGTAATTTGAAACAGAATAGTTCACTAATGCAAAGTTACGCAAATGTTAATTTCGCTGTTATTTCCAGCAAGGAAAAAAAATGCAGAACACAATATCTTTATGTGAATAACTGATTAAGTTTCTTACAGTGATGTCAGCTGCCACATCTACTTGTTTAAAACTAATCTTGCAACCTTCTTCCTTGCTTTAGGAATTAAATTTAGCTGACAAAGTGGAAATCATCCCTCATCTCTAGTATTCTGCCAGTATATAGCTTCTGACCTTTTTTTTAAGAAAGAAAATGTTTCTCCAATGTTCTTTTTGATGCTATAGAGGAAAGTAATGAGTTCTGCGTTGCTTTACGAGCACCTTGCATAAGGGTAAAGTACCTTTTATATCCATAAAGACAGCTACTCTATTGTGATAACATCTAGATTCGAAAGGAACAATCTTAATGCTATATGCATGACTTCAAACATGTACAGATGTACAATTCCACTGGTGTAAAGGAGTTGAGGCGACTTACTGCTTAGAAACATATCAGCTGAACTTGGTGTAACTGCTTGTTTTTTCTGCTTCTAGCCTAAAGTAAGCTTATCTAGGACGTGGGCAGAAGCTGTATTTGAAGCATTTCAAATGCTTTTGAAGCGCTTTAGAGAGCAAGCTGTACAGATGTACATGCATTTGGCAGGGCTCCAAAAACAGCCAGAGACTCCAAAAAAGTACCCATTAGGTTGCGGTGCTTCACTTCTTTGCATGTCCATACACTGTACAGATCAGAGCAGAGGACTCCTGGGTCCTTCAGCAGTTCAGGGCATACTGGCAGTTGGCACCTTCCTCCTGTTCCACGTCGACCTCCACTCTCTTAGCATGCCCATGCCATGGGAGCCAGAAGACTGGATACCATCTCCCGCCCCTGCAGACTAGTAGGTCTCTGTGCCTCCTCTGGTACATACAGAGCTGTGCCTTCCACTTCTTCAACCCCCAAGGGCCTCCCACCTCCCTGATCCTGGCAGGGGAGCACTGCAGGAAACCAGAGGCACAGTGGCCGGAGAACATTCACTTGTGTTGGGTCCCCTCTCCCCACTCTTTTCCCCAGGGACAGGTAGGAGAGTGGAGCCCTGGAAGCGGGGACTGCAGAGTGGCACTGACTGTGTCAGCTTCAGTTCTGCTGTTTTATGGAGAAAAGGGGAAGTGGAGCTCCGTATCTCCATGTGGGGGGAGATGACTCTATGTTGGAGGGTGGTGGAGAGGGGTGGGGAATGCAACAGGGGTATATTTATGTCCAGTAGCTGAAACACTAAATTTTTTAATGTTTCCAAGCCCACTGTACTTGGAAGCATTCCAAATGTTACAGCTGTCTGCACCTCTAAACTGCAGCACTTTACTCCTGAATGGAAAGGGGGAGAGATTACTGCATTTTTGCCTCACTTTCTGGGGGTTAGGAGTGGAGAAAAGAAACAGTTAACTGGATTTAGCTTCACCATAGTAATTCTTTGCTCCCTTTTCATCTATCAGGCAACAGTTTCCCTTTTGTATATAGATTTGGGTTAGGGCAGGCATATTTTATTAAAAAGACACAATTTACCGTTCAAGGTATGTTATTAAAATAAAAAGATGAAATATCCTGAAGTGTTTTCACATTATGGGGGAGATGAGGACAATATAGCATGTAAGAATGGGCAATGAAGATGCTGCTTCTAACCTGCCTCAGGGCAGGCAAAGAGAGCATGGAATGACAGAAAAAGAAGTTCTGGCTCTTCAGTCAGGGCGTGTGATATGTCGAGTTACGTTTGCACTCCCCAGGTTGCAGAGTGGAAGCCTCTGAAACATTAAAAACAAGGTAGTATTTCAGCTGCTGGACATAAATACACCCTTGTTGCATTCCCCCGCTCGCCCCCACATAGCGTCATCTCCCCCCACATGGAGATACGTAGCTCTACTTCCCTTTTCCCCATAAAACAGCAGAACTGAAGCTGACAGTCAGTGCCACTCTGCAGTCCCTTCCAGGGCTCCAATCTCCTCCCTGTGGCAACTGGTAGGGGGGGCATAGGCACCTGGTAGGGAGGGCATGGGGGGGGTATGTGCCCTGCCAACAGGGCCATCCCCACTGCTGATGCCACCACTGGCTTCTGCAGGTGGTCTCCAGCCCCATCCCTGCCACCACTGGCGGCTTCTGCGGGTGCTTGCCAGCCCCGTCCCTGCCGCTGCCTTTTGTGGGTGCCCCACCAGACTCAGGAAGCACCAGTCGCCCATGGTGGAAGGTGTTTAGTTTTCTTATGCTCCTGGGCTTTTGCTGGTCGTGTGTGGCCAAGAAAGAACTTTTTTCCTTTCTGATTGCTGCTGGTATCTGGGATCTTTTGCACCTTGCTCTGAAGCACCAGGTGTTAGCCACAGCCCAGGCCTGGGGATTTTGACCAGAATGTAAAGATGGTCTTGCTGGGATTTAGAAAATCCAGTGCAGTGGTTCCTCGTTAGCAGGTGTCTTGCTTCTCTATTCAGGGTCAGACCAATCAGCACTTTTGGGATCAGGAAGTAATTTTACCCCCAGTCAGCTTGGTACAGACTGTTGGTGGCATGATCATGTTCCTTGGATCAGTTGAGCATATTTTAATGGAGTACTTCCTGCCCTTGCAGTGGCAGGATATTAGCAGTGCCCTGCTTTGCATAGGATGAACTAGGGGGTATTTTTCATGTTTCAGGTATTGTGCCTGGCAGTTGTATGTGCAGGTTTGCTCCTTCAGTTTTTAAGAACAGTTGGAACTTGTCTACAATAATGTAGACAGGGATGATACTGCCTTGAGCTAGCAGTTGGATGAGATGACCTCTTGAGGTTCCTTCCAGTCCTATTTTTCCATAATTCTATACATGAATTTTATAAATAAATTGCACTAAGAACTCCCAACTGCCACGCTAATAAATTTAGCTCTTTCAATGCTATCTGTAAGTATAACATATCTGATGTGAGTAGTAAAACTCATAGCATTATTAGAGTTCTTATATTAAAACATCATGCTGCAAACAGTGTTTGACTAGTCACAGGTGGATGTGTGAGTGCTGCTTGACTAAATCATGAGACAAGTATGGACTCTGGTCATGCACCCTCCTGATAGTTTTTTTTTTAAGTATACTAAACAATATACAGATTGTCACAAGACTATTAGATAGGTAGTAAATTAAAATATTTAAAGAGCATTCTTTCCTATATTCTGAGTAAAGAATCGTAGTGGCTTGATATTATTTACTGTCACGAAAAGGCTGCTCCTTTAGCACCCTATAAAAGCAATTCAATAGATGGCTTGTCACATACAGCAATGACTTAGTCAGAAATGGGATCATGGGTGATGCCGAGTAGGAAATGGACAAAGCCTCTTGATAAATGTTCTTAAATTTAGCATTCACAGAGGCTCAGATCTCCTTGGGCCCAGGTGCCACTTCCACGGCTATGTTTCTTTAGACACACTGGAGCCAGATGTCTGCCCACCAGCGTAATTCCAGAGGTTGATGTTTGTAAGCAGTAACTAGGGGTGGGTGAGAAGGGCACCCATCCCAGGTACCAAGTTAGGAGGAGGGGCCCAAGAATAACCCATCACCTCCCACAGAGTCTGTGCCTCAGTAGTGTTGTCATGCTGGGACTCCAAATCAGTTGCCAGCTTCAGGTGCCTTAAGAGCAACAGAGCCAGGATGGGCAGAGCATCTATTGTGGCAGCCACTCAGCTGGGGCTGTTCTGGAGGCCCAGTATGGTAATACTGCCAGGGAGCAGATTCTACAGGGGTAGGGGGCAATTGTGGTGCTGCTCTAGAGCAGCCTACTCCAGCGTTTCTGATTGCCGTTCACCGGTGTGGGTAAGGCTCCTGCTCCCCCAGTGCCCACTCTCAGAACCTATGTGCCCTCGACCTCCCTTCCTCAGAACCTGTGCCCCTCTGCACTTGGAACCACATGCCCCCGCTTCCCACTACCCTGCAGGGTTTGCCTTGGGCACCAACTCAGCTTGTTACACCATTCGCAGCAAATGACAGAAAATGGGAAACCAGACATTCAATTCATTAGGGACATAACGTATTATTATGAGGGACACAACGCACAAGTTCTCTAAACTTTCCAGGCCAGAACTCCAGCACTGAGACACATGAGCTGGACAAATACAGAGGGACACACTTTTTACACATTTAATTATTAGTAATCCGTCATAGGGTGAGGCCATGACAAACTGAAACCCAGCGGATTTATTCCATACCATGGGCTCATATAAGGTACTATGTGTAACACTCTATGTATAATATGAGAACATACAGCAGTTTCCTGAACATTTCTAACAAGAGCCCTGATGCCCAGACAATTATGAGAGTCAGAGAAAACTCCGGATCATGCATGTATTAGCTTATGCAATTAGTAAAGGGGCTGTGGCAAATGAAAATTAAAGTCTACTTTGAAGACAGCCAATGAATCTACATTAGTTCTTTCCCCATTGCTAAATTGGGAAGAAAACCCCTTTTACACAAATATTTGAACTATGTATGTAGTCATATAGAAAAACATCCCAAGTACCCTGCAAATTCTCAGATCCAGTATCTTCTGGTATGGTTTCAAATCTCTCCTTTGAGAATCATTGCCATAAGACATATATAAAACACAGGACATCCTCACATGGCTGCACAGCGGTGGAATACTGGAACTCAAGACTCCTAGGTCCCATTTCTGAGTCTGTTTAGACTTAGCTCAGATATTTCCTTTGTGGTCACAGACAGCACAGGCAAGCCTATCGTCCTATTTATTTTGAGTGGCAGTATGGAAAAAAAAGGATGAGGTCTGAGTTTGCCAAGAGACAAGCTTTTATGTTCATCTCTGTCAAATTTTTAGTTTTGAAGCACGGAAGAGCCCTTCAAAAAATGCTTCAAACATTGTTGTCATTAGAAAGACTGCTTGCTTTTCCTGAACATCACTCTTGGAAAGGGCCCAGCAAACTGACCCACTAATGTGCACTGAGCTCCCTGCAAAGTCAAGGGGAATTTGGGGTAAAAGCTAAAGGCAAGAGTCTGCCTGGGTGCTTTATAATCATTTAATATGAATATTGAAAAAAAAGACTTTGTCAAGCAATAATTTAGGCCACAACAACAGGTTCTTGTAAACCCCCCCTACAAAGCTGAAAATTAAAGCAACACTGTTAATTTAAAAATAAAGCCCTGGCGGGCTTTAAACTAGGCTCATCGGGGAAGTGGAAGACGAGGGCAGAGGAAGCCTTGGACTGCTAAACCAAGCAGCACCCACAAGTACAGCCCAGCCTAGACCGACGAGCGGAACATATACACAGGTAAGCAACAGGTGTGGTGCCAGAGGACTGGAAGAGGGCCAGTGTGGTTCCCATCTTCAAAAAGGGGAGGAAGGAGGACCCAGGAAACTATAGGCCAGTTAGTCTTACCTCGACCCTGGGTAAGCTTTTTGAGAGAATTATTCTGGCACATGTCCGTGAGGTGCCAGCAGGGGAGATTATGCTTAGGGGCAACCAACACGGGTTCATTAGAGGGAGATCCTGTCAGACCAACCTGGTGGCCTTCTATGACCAGATCACCAAATCCTTAGATGCAGGGGTAGCAGTGGACATAGTCTTCCTGGACTTT
>NW_017729032.1:219427418-219438488 GCF_001723915.1 Gavialis gangeticus
TTGATGATCTGGTCAGGTCCCTTCCGACCCTACTAACTATGAAACTATGAAACTTTTGAAAAAGTTCACCTACTATTGTTACACACATGTAACAATATAGTGTCCCCATATACTCTAACTAGAAGAGATTAGAGAACAATAATTCCCTGATTTTAAAATTGTTCATTCTATGCACTCCACACCACTGCACATGGAGTCAGCTTCACTTGTTTGCATGTCAGCTGATTTTTTGTCTGTCAGTAAGTTCTTCTTTACCTGAAGCTTCTTCTGGTCTTGCTCCCCCTCTATGCAGCGCTGGTCAGGCCGCAGCTGGAGTACTGTGTCCAGTTCTGGACGCCGCACTTCAAGAAGGACGTGGAGAACCTGGAGAGGGTCCAGAGGAGGGCCACTCATATGGTTGAAGGCCTCCATTGCCAGCCCTATGAGGAGAGGCTGAGGGACCTGAATCTCTTCAGTCTCCACAAGAGGAGACTGAGGGGGGATTTTGTGGCTGCCTACAACCTTATCAGGGGCCACCAACAGGGACTTGGGGAAAGTCTGTTCACCAGGGCCCCCCTTGGAGTCACTAGGAACAATGGCCACAAGCTGAGGGAGGATCGGTTTAAGTTAGATATTAGGAAGAACTACCTCGCTGTAAGGGTGGCCAGAGCATGGAACAGGCTTCCTAGAGAGGTGGTGCTCTCACCTTCCCTGGAAATCTTCAAGAGGAGACTGGACAGGCACCTGGCTGGGGTCTTATGGCCCCCCTTACCCCCAGTGCTCCTTCCTGCCCATGGCAGGGGGTCGGACTAGATGATCTGTCTAGGTCCCTTCCCACTCAGTGATTCTATGATTCTGCAGCTACAGAAAAAGGTCTCAAAGCTACTGACCTTACTTATCTAGGGTAAATACCTTAGCATTCAACTGTTCCATTTCTATTTCCTTAACTGCCTAAAATTAATGCATCTCCTCTGAGGTTTGCAACAAATATACTAAATTTATTTTGAACACATATACCTGAAGACTGAGGAAACAGAAGTCTTAGTTTTAGCAAAAGTCTTATTGGAGTGAAAGCTGGCAGATTTGGCTGAAGTACTGAGCTTTTGCTGTGCTTTGGAAACCTACATTTGCATATCATAACTTTTCCCGAACATTATGTTCATTAGAAGAACAACGTTTAAAACTTAAATGCAATATAGACTTTAATGTACTCTTAGCCTATCTATATACTGCATTTAAGTTTTAAACATTGTTCTTTAAAACACACACATACACACACACACACACAGGTAGACACACACATACCTATAAGCCAATTCCCAAAAAGTAAACTTTTAAATACCATTTCTAAGCCATCAGTTCTATAGGGTGTTCCATTAGAGCACTGGTTCTCACATGGGTGACTGGTGCCACCTTATTCGGGGGGGTATGTGCCCCCCAGCAATCAGTCGTGGGTCCCCCTGCAACCAGTCGCATTGACTAGGGAGGAGGGGTCCCCTGTGGCCAATTGTGTTGACTAGGGGTGGGGTCCCCCCATGGAAAAACTTACCAAGCAGTGAGTGGCTGCAGTGCTCCTGGGCCTTCCAGCAGTGGCCATGGCTTACATACAGCACTTGCACTCCCCGGCTGGTGCTCACAGGGGGGGCACCGGCACTCCTGCCTGCCCTCCCTGCCCATCGCCTGAGTGGGGAGTGCAGCCTGGCAGGGGGTGCACCGGCACTCTCAGGGGGTGCACGTGCACCCCTGTCTACCCCCTATGTGTTGCCACTGGGTTCTTAACTGGGGCTGAGTATTTGCTGTACACCAGGAAGGGCTTCAGCATGCCTCATTAGGATTCTCTGATAAATATGAATCAGGCAAGAGAGCTGACTAATGCTACATCTCTTCTTGGTCTATCCTCCCCCCATGCTCTTTCTCGAAACAGAGGCATATGGGACAGTTCCACCTGTCCTACCACCTTTTTTTTCCAGAAGATGCTGTGAAGGCTCAATCAAGAAGGGCTGCAGCACAAACCAGCTTTCCTGAGTCCTGAGTCTCAAAATGTTGAGAACCACTGAGTGAGAACATCCAAAAGTCTCTTATAAGCACTAACAAATTTGGCCCTACAACACTAGTGTGAGGAGGTACACTATAGATCCTTGTATTTTTGGGGGTTGGACTAGATGACCCATGTGTACACTTCCAATGTTACAATTCTTCTAACATTATGATCCTTTGCTTATCCTTACTCAACAACAGAAAAATGAGGACACCAAAAGTTAAATTGTCACAGGAAGGCTGTAGCATAGCCAGAAACAGAACCTATGTCTCTCAGATTTTAATACAGATACTTCCTCCTACTGTTTCCACTAGAACAACAGCAATAGCAAACAGATACTGATATAATCTAATCTACTGAAAATATTGGAGAATAAATAATTTAAACAGAGACAGAAGTAGCTGTTATAAGGCAACAAAACCACTATGGGCCAACTTAAATCTATCGTTTTAAAAGGGCATTTAGTTCACCCGTGTCCAATCATCTAAATGACTTAATAGCACAGAGAGTTAAATGTGGGGTCATATAGGGATTTTGCTGTGCTTTTATTGTAGCATCCATACCTTAGCATCCTTTTAAACATGTATTAACCAACAATAAGAAAAACAAAAGAGGAAACATAAATGGAATTAAAAAAATTACGTGATCATACATTCTGAAATTATTCTACCTTTGCACTTACATTCACTAAAGTCCCTCTGAAGGAAGAATGTTGAGTAAAAGTCTTGAAAAGGCTCAAAAATCCTTCAAGGAGAAAGAAAGGATTTTTCAGGGAGAGGATCCACTTCGCACATGACAAAGAACACAGGATCCAACCAATTTAGTCTGTCATCCTAATAGGGTTTTTTTTTTGCGGTTTAGACATATTCAAGAATCCTACCCAAGTCACTGGCAAAAATGTTGTCTTTTGGAGGAACTGATATTAGGGACCCTAATATCCTGAAGATGTCACTAATTCCCCTGTATTTTTGTGTCCACACAGAAGCAAATTCCTGTAAATCAGATCATTCTGTGAAGGAGTCCTAAGCTGTGTATATGTGCACATGCATGTATACTTGTGTAAGTGTGTGATTACATGTGTGGGGGGTGGGATGCAGAGCTGATGTAAAGCCCAGACTGAGCTTCAGGACTGTTCTAGGCCCCTGGCAGGTGTTATAACATGCAACAAATTGTAACATGCCAAATGTTAAACCAGTTTACACCTGGATAAAAATGGCGGATCAGCCACAAAGAACTTGCTTGTTGAAATAGTAATGTCTTTGTGACATGGAAATATACTGTGATAATTTTAGCGTGTGGCCAGTTGGCAAGTTACGATTTGTTACACGTTATATATAAGTAATATCTGTCAGGGACCTCGAAGACATCCACTACCATAGGGATTAATCATTACTGCCACATCAATTTGACTGAGCAAAACCATTCATTTCTATTCCTACAAATTCTTGGTCTATCATATCAACTTGTGACTTCATAAGAGTCCTTGGAGACAATCTCACTATTACATTTCAACCTACACAAACTCAGTCCATACAATTCCCTTTCCTTCTACATGTGCTCATTTTATCAGTAATTCTGTATAATATGTTTACGTGTCAAGGTCACTCAACAAGGTTCAGCTAGATTTTCATAAACTTAGCAAAGCTATTAAAAACTGAGCACTGGAGAGTTCAAGTGCCTTTCCAGCCCTCCTATCTCCTAATTTCTTAGGTCCAAAAGCTAATGCCAGAATTAAATGAAAAGGTTCTCTTATTCATGATGGGAGAATCATCACATTAAGAACAGTATTTAGATTACATAAGTAGGAAAAAATCAGGAATTAGTGATATTCAGTGTTATTAAGGAAGTCTTCAATGATCCAAAGGATTAAAAATAACTGTGCTGATTAATGTCTCAGCTTGCACAGCCATTTTATTATTCCTAAAAACACTGCATTATGTATTACAGTCACAGTTATAGAGGTTGCCCTATATCAAATGGATTGTTTCAATTATCTGTACTTCAAGATAATTAAGAATCACAAGTCAGAAGAAATCTATGGGAGGCTGGCATTGGATTTATTAATGACAACATCACTGGTACAGATATGATTAGCTTCTCTTGCCCCTGATTTTGATTTACGTAGCTAGCAATGTGTGATGGCTAGAGAGAGAAGGACATGGTTAGAGCCAATCTGAGTGTTGTTATAGGTAGGGGTCACAGTATTTTCTCTAAATTGGTATTTCAATAGCTGGCAATACCAGGACTAATTTTCAGAGATACTTAGCACAGGAAAATGAGGTATCTTGGCTGAGATACATTATCTTGTTCTATTTTGTACAAAAAGGCAGTAAAGTGTTTCTACTGGTCAAATAATGGGATAGTCATCAGCTAGTTGCAGAGAAAGCATTCATGCAGCAACACAATAGAGTGGACAGAATGTGAATTAGTCAGGAGTCAAGGATAAAATAAAAATCCAGACAGTGCTAGAGGATATCTGGATTGTTATCAACCCATATTACAATGCCAATATCAAGGTCTCCAGTGTTATTAACCAGATGAGAGACACATGGCAAAATTTACAAAGAAACCCACATGTAGACAGGATAGGGCATTTTACGTTTTATTCGTATGCTGTAGAGGAAAGGTGCATTCAAATTACTTATAGAAATGTAATCTGTGAAAGCTTTGGCTTATTAAGCCAAGTACAAAAGTACCATACATAGAGCTAGATCAAGTGTAATACAGTTTCTTTATATATAGGAACTTGAAGCTAATTCTCAAGGATTTTGTCCTTCAGCTACCTGCACTTTAATGTCATAATTGTGTCCCTGTATGATTTAATTACCAATAATAGGACATGCATGATGGCACTTCGGAGATCGATTTCAGATGTCTAAACATGAAGGGCTTGATCCAGAGCCTTTCCAGGTCAACAGAGGGTTCAGCCCCCAAAGCAGAAAGCAGCCATCTGTGAAAGGCTCAACATTAATCTGAGCAAGATCAAAGTGGTGCTGGATGTAAGGAGAGGACCATTTAGGAACAAGATCAGGACACCACACAACCTTCAAGCTGCAGCTGGCTGTCACAAAGTAATGAGAGTCCTCACAGTATTCAACTCATCATTAATACTAATCATATGTCTACATGACACAAGATAGTACCATATAAAGATATCCAGCCTGGCTCATGTATCAGAAGCAATATATTTGCATTATCAAAGATCCACCTGGGATAATATGCCCTACTGCAGCAAGTAACTGTTTGGACTTTATTCAGAAATATTGGTAGAAGTGATATCTTTTATTAGACCAACTAAATAGTTGTTTGAACTCTAGACATTTTTGTCATCTTCTCAGTCCACTACTACTAGCTTCTCTCTTTCAGTTGTCACATCCTTTCCCTTTCCCATTTCTCCTCTTTACCTTTTCCTCTGTAATAACTGTCGTCTTCTTTTCCCCAGTCCTTCTTCCTATATCCATTACCTGCTGCCTCTATAATAAATAATCACAACCAATATATTGAAATTAAGTATTTCATGAAGAAGAAGGGAAATGAACAAGACACGTGCAGTTCTTCATTGCAAGAACAGTCATGGTATGAGCTACCTATTTCACCGACCATTTCTCTGTTTTGAGCTTCTTAGATTATCAGCTCTTTGGAGATGTGTGTGCGTGTGTGTGGGCGGGCATGCATGCATAGTGCTAAGTAGAATGGATCCCTGATTTTGCTTGAGGCTATTGTGCATTACTACAAAAGAAATAATAAATTAAATGTTGAAAATAGTAATTTAGAGGTGCTTATTTTTTCTTTAAAAAACCCAAACAGAATACACACATATTCTACCCTCAACAGATGGAAATTTACAGAAAACAAAACAAAAAAACCCACAAACCCACAAAACCAAAACCAAACACACACTGCAATACCATTAATCATAGATAAGTAAGGCTGGAAGGGACCTCATATTAATTTAAGTTTCTTAACATTCAGGACCAAAAGGAATAACTCTTTGTAGCTTTAATTCAATTCAGTGGTGTATGTGCTACATAGATGTCATTATACCAACATAAATCAGAAAGTCTTTACACTGACATTCAGTATTGTTAACGAACTTACAGTTTTTTGCAAATTGCAGACCATAATTCCTCCTCTAGGGCCTAATTCTTAGAGCTAGGCTGGTGGTAAGAGGACTAGTAGTTACTAATTCTTTGCTACCATTACGTCATCTCTGTAGGCATTCCAGGATGGGGAAAGAATGGAAAGGCAAGCAATAGCAAAGGGAGCAAATCATGGATGTGCTCTGGACAGTTTGATGCTTCAGTGATGATATGCTTCTGCGAAAGCTCATGAAAGTCACTGAAGCCAAAGTTTACCTAGAAGATTCAAGGTGCCACACATGTGTTGGGAGGTGAACTGGTCACCAAAAGCCCAGAGGAAGGGAGGGAATACTGTCTCCCATCAGTTCCTGTGTTAGTGTCTGCACCAGTACAGGAATGAATATATTCCTATGAATTCAGTAACTACTTCTTATTTCTATGTCAAATGTAGAAGAAGGCAGAAAATCTTAGGATGTTGATATACTACCTCCCATCAAGGTAGCATGTGATTTGAACCATGATCGAATACTGTAAAAACTTCTACTCTCATGTGATATTTAAGCCAATATTTGGAAATACAGATGAATACACAAAAGTTATAAAAATGAAAGGAAAAAATAAGCCAGGCATTCTTTTAATTTGGGTTGTGATTTGGTACAATAATTAATTTACCCAATCAGTTAATCCATAGCTATTATTAATTCTGCACTCAGGGATAAAAAATGTGTATATATATAGATAGATAGATAGATACAGATATACATATAGATATATATACTTATCCAATGCATATTACACAACAGAGTTTAACAAACTCTTTTAAAAAGTGTTAGCTTACAAAGATTCACCATGAATTGTGTAAATAGGAGAAACCAAAAAAGGCCAGGAGTGAACCAATATTGTGCTTTCAAGTAGGTATATTCTAATCTCAGTTTTATTGCTCCAAATTCAGAATAAATCATCTCCCTTCAGTACAATTTTCTGGCTTCCCCCCATAACTGAGCTGAATTTTGCCAAAAGTCTCTGTTTCTGTACTGGATGCACCATTAATGTTCTATATATATAGTGGAAGTTTCCTCTTTTAAGAAGTCTCTGGTGTATCATATATTGGGGGGAAAATGTAATAGGTCTTTGGTGGAGAAAGGTTTTCAGTACGCTACATTTTAGATTGTGGTTTATTTATGTCTTATAGTTAAATAGTAAGATGGATAAAAGTATCTACTGCTTGGGGAAAAGCAGTTTTGCAGATTAATGCTAGCCCAGTTCACTGGAGTGAATCAATGTTAGTTTGTTAAGAGTTTTCTTCTGTAATATTTTACTGAAGAGATGTTTGAGTTTAGGAAAGAGAATGCTGCATTTTGGGGTTTAGAACTCTAAGAGTAGTTGTATAAAACAGAGCAAAGATTAAGGTCTTATAAGTATTATACTATTTTCAATAGAAATAATTTATTCAATGGGAGTAATTTTACCTTACTGTTGTGTGTTGTGAAATGCTATGACAATTTTTTTGTCTTATTGCTTTTCATCTCAGAATTAATTAAATCTTAACACCCAAGTGGGAAGAAAAAGGATTATTATGCTCACTTTACAGATAGATCAGTAATGTGTTGGCAAAATAGAAACAATAAAGACTAATTCAAAAATTTGCTGCCACCCACATGTGGCATAGTTATTATTTTTATCAACTTGTACCAGAAACTCATAAAAAAAGCCAGTATCATGTTGCTGTAGACTGTAAGGGTAAGATTTTCAGAAGTGTTTAGCAATGGCCTTTCTCTGTTCCCACTAAAGACAATGGCAACATCACCATTAACTTCAAAGGTGCAGCATTCAGGACACTGCTGTGTGTTCTTGAAAATGCGACTCCCACTATTTGCTAATCCCAACCTCTCTTGTCCCTATAAAAACAAAATAAAAAATTCTCTCCACCAGTTCCATATTCCATCACTCATGCCCACCAGTTCTTCAATTCATGCACTACCTTGTTTACTTCACCATGCTTTCCCTGTCCCCAAAACACTGTTTCTCCCAGCTTTAACAGTGTGGAAGTAGGCAGGTGTGCTGTGTCAGCTCCCAGCACCACGACAGTGGGAGAATTATTCTTTGGTTGTCCCGAGCATCAGGTGGAGGGAAATCATTTTCTCTCTAGTGCTGGGAGATGCTGTCTTGTTTTTAAGGTGGCCGACCAGTCTCCCATGCTTGGTGTAAAGGGATAAAATGATTTCTTCCCTGGTTGGTGATGCAGGTGAGGGGAGGGAAGTCTCAAAAAGAGAGAGTGCTAGTTGGAAGTCAAAAATGCTTAATGGATGGGTGTAGCTAGAGGCATGAGAGTTATTGAGAATGGAAAAGTAGTGTTGTTAGACCTAAAAGATGACAAAAAATGAAGAAAGAAAATTAAAAAGAAATGCGTACCTGCATGGGGCTTTCTTCAGAGGCACTTCAGCAGCATGTGATAAAGAATGGAAAAAGAAGAATTTGGCCATGAGGGCTGACAAAGTGAATTTTGTGATGGAGGGAGAGGATAAAGACATTAAACCAAATGAATCAACAGTTGACTTCAAGGAGGAAAGGGAGTAAATACTGGACAGTGAGAGAGAAATTGCATACATTGTTATACTGGAGATCACAGAAGTGTCAAACGGCAAACTGGATGGTAAGTTAGTTATGGTGTGCACCCTTAAAATTTCTAGATGTAATTAGACTCCACAGTTCCCAGTGGAACCTCCTATTTAAAGAAAGAGAGTGTATTTCTGGAAGTGATAGATTTTTTTTTTTAAACACATGAGATGTTTGGTGTAACCAAAATACTGAGAGGTCAGGGGACCAATGCTGAGTGAAACAAGGTCTTTGTAAATTCTCAATAGCCATTTGGATGAATGGAAGTGTTGATTCAGGGTTGATGGTCAAAGGAGAAGAAAAGTACGAAACGGCAGGCGACACTAAAGAGTCAGTTAGGCTGCTACTGTGGAAGTTGAATCTGCTGAAGGTAAGAATGGGAGATTGTTATAAGGGAAAAGGGCAAGCCAGATATCTTGATTCAAAAGAACAGGAGCTCTAGAGCTCTTTTGAAAATCATTTTAAAAAGTGAGGATGCAATAATTCAGAGAGAGAGAGATTTTCCCAACAGGTTTTATTTAGAAGGACACAGTTCACCAAAAACAAGAAAAAGAAAAAAATATTTAGTTATTTCCTTTATTCTTTATAGAAGCTTTTTTTCGTTGGTGTTTTCAGAGTGGAAGATTTTGCAAACATAAGGGTTATTTGTTTGAGAAGCAGAATGCTGATTTGGCTTGGTTATTTTTAGATGATCCTATCAATTTCTGTGTTATGAGGTGCTGCATGTAGGTTATGAAAGAACTAGTGAAGTGTGATTTATTAAGTTTCCATTTGGAGTTTTTGCTTCTGTTATTTTCTATAATGAACTGTGGGATCTTATATTGCATGTTGGTAGGAGTGCACTAAATGGTCACTGAGAATGTGGAAAAATGTTTTTTTCTCTGATTAATATTCCCTGAATTCTACAAGAAAGCCGTATTTAGAACAAGTAGGGCATAGGTTGAAAAGGTTATTATCAAGAGTGAATCAGACTGGAACTGAATAGAGCTAAATCCCACAAAATTCAAGCATAAAATGGAAAAAGTTTCAAAAAAATCAGCCACACACGAGATTTTCATTATATTGGGCAGAAATCTCACAGGGACAACTGTTGTTTTAATGCTTGGCCATAAAAACAGAGCTTTCTAATTTTACCATAAATATGAACCCAAAGGCTCAGGAAGAAGGTTTACACTGTGGGACTCAACAGAAAACTCTGAAATTTGAAGGGGTTCCAGTTTTTCAATTAGTAGCCATAATAAAATGGCCAATTACACAATATTTATGCATTTTATCCAGTTAAAACTAGGTGTTATGAAAGGAGAGGAATACTGGTCTTTAAACCACACATTCTTATTTATAATACTGTGATCTAGACTTAAAATAAGATTTGGTTCTGCATAGCACCTTTCATTCTCAAGGTATTCAAAGCATTTTGCTAATGCATTTAGTTAAATACTGGCAATGCAATGAATGAGTAAGCAAATGTTCAGCCAATATGAATTGAATGGCAGCTTACATGCAAAAGCTCTGGGCATCCAAACCTGTTTAATTGTGAGAAGAATGTTGGCCAGGATACCTGAATTTTCCCCTACGCTTTCCTGAATGAGGTCCAAGTGAACACTAAAGACCCTGTAATATCAACATAGACAGTGAAAACCGTGCTTTAGGCACCATGTTTTACATTTTTATCCAAAGGTGAAGAGCTCTCCCATCTTCCCACACTTGAATGTCAGCATTCTGTATTCATCCAGGTTCCAATGAACAGCTTGAACTCTTGACTTACTGTCCCAGATGCAAAAATAGGACATGAAAACCAAATGGATCAGAGCTCACTGAAAAATGGAGGGAGGGGGAGACGAGGCTAGAGGATAATTCAACAGAAACTTCAGCAAATTGGAAACTTTTCCTGTTCTTTTGTGTTTTAAAATGGTCTACTTTGTTTCCCAAGCATTTTGCAGAACTACTTCTGGAAAGTAAGTTGTTTCTGAATGTAAAAGCTGCAAAATTTTAAAGCAGATTCCCCCCCCTCCTCTCCATTTTTATAAAGGAGAATTTTGAATTCTGAGAAGGTCCCATCAGGTGTGTATTCTAAGCAACAGGAAGTTACATTGTAATTATATACACAAACAAAAAACTATTCAAGCCTGCTGGATCATTAATGGTTAGTCAAGAACACTGTACATGTTTTAAAGGTGATGAAAGATTAAAGCATAATATGAGCAAAACCCAAGAAAGTAACACACCTGAGCAACTCTCCTCTGGAACAGGGGTGCACATCCACACAATTCCTCCTTTCAGGGTCCTGGTTTGGGAAAGCAGAGTGGCAATTTCTTAAAAGCAGACCTTTTAGGGAAGTATGTTAGTATCTGCTTAATG
>NW_017729032.1:219443488-219448751 GCF_001723915.1 Gavialis gangeticus
GAGAGAGGGAGAGAGAGACCCGCGTAACTGGAGACAGAGGCTGACTCCTTCAGGGACTGTCCTCCAGTTGGCCCTTGGGCCTATTAGCCTCTCTCCCCGCCTGGCGTTCTGTATTGCTAACTGTATTGATCTTCGGCTTCCAACCATCTTTGACCACGATTCCGGATCACCCCTACGGACTTTGACTGCAACCTCGGCGTGACTTACCTGGCTCCTGACTTCAGCAATCACCGCGGCTACCCAACTGTTCTGTGGACTGGCGACACCAACGCGTTACAGTTCTGTTTCGTTATTTGTTTTCCTTCATAAACTGTTGACCATCCCTGGGACTTACCTGACAGGCAGCCGCACCTATTCCCGGGCTCCGGCACCGGGAGTAGAAAGCAAGGGCCTGTCGGCGAACCCCGTGGGACAACAGGTCCCCCCTGTTGTGTGTTGTTAACTGTAACTGAAGACTCCGTACCTGCGCTCTACCAAGCGTAAGTTAATAAACCTATTCAATTAAGGGACATCCAGCTTCCGTGTCACTCAGAACTCCATTGCCGCTAAACCCAGCCTGTTCGTTCGGGTTCCACCGTGACACTTGGGACCCTTTCCCTGGGGAGGGAAACCCAGCAGTAAGCACTGGTTTAAGTGCAGTCTTGAGCAGAGAATTGGGGCCCTGGCAGATTTTCAGTAGGTGGAAGGTTTTGGAAAGAAGCCCCTCTTCTTTTCATTGCTGGATTGTGAAGTATGTTATCTATAACATATCACCAGTCTACATTTACAGAATAAAACAAATTTCTGTTTCAACTTGCTAGGGTGGAATGAATGAGCCATAGCTACCCTGAGGATAGGGATGGAAATTACACATAAATTGGTATAAGTGATTAGAAATCACGTTAAATCTATAACACAACAGAAGTTCAGTGCACACAAACCACTTTCAAAATGGCTGAAACCAATTTAAGATAAACCCAGATGATGGTAGTATCTGACTTAACTGGTTTAGGTTAAATCAGTTTATTGAACTTCCGTCTCAGAGCAGCTCCAGATTAAAGTTAACTCACAGTCTCCCAGCATCCCAGGATGCTTTGCACCTCCCCTGCAAACTCCCCCCTCACAGGGTGGACAGGCTAGCCTTGGCCTAAGCTGGCTGTTCCAGTTGAGCAGGGAGCCATGCTCTAACACTCCCCCTGGCTTCTGGCCTCAGCCACTGCAGGCATGTGACTGCATTTCCAAAATCAGGCGTGAATGTCTGTTCACTTGCCTATTAGTTCAATCTGCACAGCTTAGACTAAAGTGCAAAGATTGAATAGATTCAGCCTCAGGTTTTTTGACTGTCTGTACTAAGCCCCAATGACTTGGCAAAACTGGAGCAGTTTAGATTTTAACCAAATGAAAGCTGAGCTGCCACCCCATTCCTATTGTTTAATTTTTGTTAATTTGTTTGTAGTAATTCCTTAATAGTCTGAGGGCAAAGCAGATGGTCTTTTCAAAACACTGTCTTGCTCTAATGCTGACTCCATTGAAGGTAATGGGGATTTAGCACTGATTTCAGTGGGAGCAGAGCTAGGTCAACACTCAGGCTGCCTATAAACGAGCCGGGAGGCAGCTGGATTAATCGATTAATCGAGTCTGCTGGAGCATGGTAGTTACTGTTCTCCAGTCAGCCTCTACATCTTGTGTGTCAGTGTCCCTGAGCTTCAAAATGATGGTAGGAGTGCTTTAATTAAAGCTCATTTGACGAGCTGCTGCCATTTTGAAGCCACTCTAATTAAAATGCTCCCCCCTCACTCCCAGAGCACATATAAAAATGTCCTCAGTGATTTTGAAAGTACCACTTAGGGTGTTTTCCTTATCAGTTTTGTTTTTCCTTTCTTACAAATATTGCCTTATCTTGGTGAAGTGGAATTAACATAACTCTTTGTTTTGGACTGCTACTTGTTTGTACGTCATCACCATCAGTCATGCCAGCATGGCTCTGACAATAAGATGTGTTAGTCATCCTGCGCTCCTTCTGTTGAATGGCTATGTAGTATGAGTATGTGGCCTACACTACCTGCTGTTTTCTTTTACTCATTTCTCTGAGAGAGAGATTTTTCCAAATGGATATTGAAAATCAGGAGACTGTGTCTTATCACACTGTATCATTTTTAATACACACACACACACAAACACATTAAAAACAAAGGAAAAAAACCATACCATTGCAACTGATGCTAAGTAGTCCTGCTAGGAATCTCAGTAGAAAGGACAATATCATAGACTCGCCTCTAAACCTTTGAGGTAGACTTTTCAGGAAAAAATTGAACCTGTTCTGCAGAGTGCTGTGTGGGAGCTTGCATTTCTAAGCTGGAATACATCCTTCAGATAAACAGATGACTTAATTGCCAGTGTTTGCGAAAGACACTGGATTAACAGGCAGGCAGACTGAAATAGCATACTAAAATAAACAAATGTAAAGTAATTTAAATTTTGGACCTTAGCTATTTGATTTTATGTCTGTCGTTATACGGAAGTCATTCTCCTGTTACAGTTTTCCAAATCAGTTTCCTTAATTTCATACTCAGACATCAGAAATCCTACTGAAACTTGAAAACTTGAGGTTGAAGCAATCAAATTACAGAGAAGGATGGTCTGGTGGTTGGAGTGAAGCACTTGGAGTGAAGAGAGCTAGTTTCTGTCCAATGACAATGTTCACACTTAAATTCTTAAAACTAGCCTTTAACTTTAGATGCTTCAGTGTTCAAAACCCCAGTTTTAGATGCTCACTCTTACGTTGAGCTCCACAGCCTCATCAGAGGTCAATGGATACCACAGGTGTCTTGGTCTCCCTATTTATAGCACAGGGAAAATGCTACATGCCTCAGAGGAGTATGAGTAGGGCCTGATTTAAATCACGATTTAACATTTGTCATGAAAATCACATAATTAAGTGATTTTCATGAAAAATGCAATTTGCAGTGAAATACCATGATATGACCATTTGCTGGGAAGTTCCCCTGCAAGCAGCCATATCCATGGTATTTCATTGCAACAAGATGGGATTCAAGAGGAGGAGGCAAGGGGTGCTGCTTCGAGCCTGGAGTGACAGATTGTGGGCTGCTCGGCATGCTCCTTCCTTGGGCTGCCTTCCCCAATTGCAGTGGGGCAGAGGAGAAGAATAACCCCTCCTTCTCTATACTGGCAGCATCCCCCCAAGATCGCCAGCCTTCATGAAGTGGAGGCGGTGATGGTGGCTACTGGGATGGGGCTGGGTTGCTGCCCACCTGGTTTGGCCCATCCCAGCCCCATGTTTGTTTGGTGCTGGGGGGAGACACTGCCTGTCTGGCTCCTCTGCGTGCAGGGGATGGCACGAGGGGGCCAGAGCCCCTGAGGCAGTAGGGCCAGTGGGAAGGGGCTAGCCCACTGCCCGCTCAGCCTGGCTCACTGTCAGCCCCTGCCAGACCAAGGCCAGAAAATCAAAGGTACTACTAGGCTGGGCCCTCCCTCATACCACCCTACCACCATGCCCTCCCTGCCCTGGGCTGGGTGTGGAGATGAGGGGGAAGCCCCAGCCACAGGAGATGGAGAGGGATCCCTCCCCTCAGCTCCTGCCCCTGCACCATGATCTGGCCAGGAAAATGGCAGCCCCTGCCATGATTGGGCCATGATATCCACATCTCAGCCGAACCTCAGGTGAAACCAGGGGCACGGGGCCACAAGGGATGGGAAAAGGCTTGCCCCAAACCCAGAAAAAAATGGAGGCAATTAGGATCAGTATGATGGACGGTGTTTTGGGAGTATCCTGGTCAGGACCATAGAGAAGGATCAGGAAGTCCATAGCCACTCCATTACAGCAAAGGGAGAAGAGGGCAGGCTAGGCAATACCCATTACTGCCCGAGTGGCAAACAAGGATGCTAGACCATGGAGTGCTAGGGACATCCTGCACAAACCTTCACCCCTTTGCCTGTGTCTTCATGAAGCTAGGTGGGCTGGGAGAGGGGGCCTTCCCTGGGACTTCTGAGAAACTGGGCACAGTCAGCGAGCCCAGACTGGAGGATGACTGCACCTCCGTGCCCCAGAATTGGGCTCTACATAGAAGCCAGGCTGAAGGAACAGCCAAAGGCAAAGGGAAGAGAATAAAGCAAGAGATCCCATCTTCTTTGTGGGAGTTGGCAGGAAACTAATAAGGGCAGGTAATTTACCTCTGCAGTTGCTCCCAGAAATGTGTACAGTCAGAAGGAGGAAAAGTCTCATACATTGAAAACCCCTTGCTGTGCTAACACCTATTCACATGCTGGTTTTCTCTCTTGCACATACAGACGTGGGGAAGGGGACATTAAAGCAGCAGAAGAAAAAAGAAAAGTATTTTGCCGATGGGGACTTGGGAGAACCACAAAAGTGGTTTTGTTTCACCTTGGTCAAATTGACCAGTTTCAAGTTGACAGCACTCCTATAATCACATTCAAGAGCAGCCTCAGTCCTGGCCAATACGGAGATTAGATTTGCCTTTATCATTAGGATGCAAACAAAGATTCAATCAGCACCAGAGCAGAGCCGCATAAAATAGTTGTGTGTGCGCGCGCGTGTGTGCGTGCATGTGAGAAAGAGGTGGCTCAGATCCCAGTTAATCTGCTACAGATCAGAGTAGTACTGGAACCTCTGCAACACCCCCCCCCCCCCCCTTCTCCCTCCCTCGCTGTCTTTTCTTTCTTTTTTTCTCTTCCACTTTTGCACTTGACTATAGGACGAATGAGGGAGACACTCCAGCCATTTCAAGCAGGAACTTTCCATCCCCCTGTGGCTCCAAACGACACAGAAGCATCAATTCAGTAATCTCTGGGAAGATCCTTTTGCAAAATGCAACTAACTGATGGAGGGGGAGTGATGGGCTAAGAGAAACCGAGACAGAGAGAATTGTAACGGGACCCAAAAGAGCAGCAACAGCAACAGCTATTCATGTGTAAATACCTCATGTGAAACCTACACAGCTAAGACTCTGCACAATGAGCAAGAAACACAGAGAGAATGAGGTAGCAATATAGCCCAACTTGGAGCAGCTTGTGAGTGCAAGGAGCTGGCAGAGCTTCAGCATGAATTAAAAAGGAGTGAAGAAGATGGAGAGCACCCTTCGCTGGGAGCCCCGGCTTTCTGTGATGGATAGCAGCAAGGGACTCTTGTTTCTCCTTCTCCACATTTTAATAGGCATCTCTCAGACTTCCCAGCAAGTCCTAAGGATTGGTAAGTGCATGGAGGAGGGAAGAGGGGGGCTCTGTTGTGTTTCCCTTCAGCTGGCAA
>NW_017729032.1:219453751-219473887 GCF_001723915.1 Gavialis gangeticus
AAAAATAGAACTACAGGTTCTGAACTGATATGATCAAATGTTGGTCACTGAATGGCTTAAATGCAGAAAAAAGCCCATGTGGAAGGTGTGGACTTCGAAAAATAATGTCTGGAGGTCTGAGACATAAGTTAAGTTCCCTTTGGGGCTCAGAGGTACATCTGGTCAGAAAGACTGTGACATTTTCTGACAGAGGTGGTATCTGTGTCTTCTGGGAAAAGAAGATGGCAACCCTTCATTGCTCTAGGTGATGACTGCCCTGGCTCTGGGGGTGGGGGGGAAGGGGAGGGGAAGCTGGAGCGGGGAGGATAAAGGTGTGTATGGTTCAGTGATTTTAGAGACTTTACACTCAAACTCAGACCCTATACAGAGAACAGGCTGTATACTATACCAAAGTACATTCAAGTGACAGCACAGCCAAACAGCCTGCCTAATATTAAGATTTGCTATTAGAAATAGTTTAGTGTATGTGTGTATCAAAAAGCACCCAGTGTATGCGTTGGTTTGTCACAAACATCATGAATTATACAGTAATATGCACTAATATGTGGGAGTTGGATTATAAGGGCTCAGATGATCCTGTTCTCTCTCTAATTGTTTAGCAAGCACCCATGTTCTCAGGAGACTGAGCACACTCAGCTTAAGGCTACCGTGGGCTGCAGGTTGTTGGGTACGGTTGTTGGCTACTTGCTGTGCACATCTGGTGGCTTGTGCCCTTCCTTGCTGGTGCACATGTCTGGACAATCTTGCTGTCACCCTGAGCCTGGTCTCGGATCCGCACTCACTGCCCTCTCCCCACTCCTCCAACAGCTTCAGTCATACAGAGCACTCCAGCAAGAGGCAATAGTAGAAGTTGCTATGGGGTGGGGAGGAACAGGGAGTAAGAAAGGAGGGTTTCGCTCCAAAAATTGCACTTACAAAGCCTCAGAGTCTGTGAAGTTTGTACCTCTGCCTCCTGGTCAGAGGCTTTAACAGCACTTGTATAGGGCTGCTGGTCCCCTGTTTACTGTGCTGGAGTTTCTACGTATATCTCAGTTGAAAGAAGAGTGTCCAGCTGCCTGGAATTTAACTGAAGTCCTAAAAGATTTAAATCAGAGCAGGTGAAGTGAGGCCTTTGGGGCAGGAAGCTGCCCCACTGCCTGTCCTGGCAGCAAGTGAGAAACCTCTAGTCATGGGGATGAGAAGACAAAAAAATCTACTCAGCAACAGTTTGCCACTAGCTGAGGGGGGTATGTTTAAAATGTTAAAATACTTAATGACACAGGATATAATATGAATATAAAACAATCAAACACAACTGTTTTCAAGTCTGGTCTTTCAGTGCAATGCCAACAAGGCAACAAAATGATTCAGTGACCTTAAAATGCATGCCAAAAAGTAATGAGATATCCTTGTTCAGAACCGAAGAGGGGAGAGAGAAAATATGCAGAACGTATATTTTATGGCTTTCCCCCCTTTTAGAGTATGCATATTGGTGAGAAGTCCTTCCCTTCCTTTGGCTCCAGGGTAATCTTTGCTTGGTATGAATGCACCACAAGCACAGTACATATATGTAGCCCCAGAAAACAGGGATTTATTTTTAAATAGAAAACTCTGCACCATGGAAACAAGGCTTAGTTCACAGGAAGCCTCTCTTCCTACAGTGGGTTTCTTGTGTCAGTCAAGTGAGACAGTGAATACAAAGTATGGAAAGAGTTAGGGCAGTAGCCGAAACAAATGTACAGACACACACACACACTGCATCCCTCACCTCCATTTCCTTGCATTTTCCAACTTCTACTTGATATATGTTTAGTACGAAGGAAAAAGAAGTGTGCATGGAATAAGGCACAGAAATTGTCACTGAGGTGTATTTCTGCTCTTACTTAACTAACTGAGGCCCTGAACCTGCAAACAACCTACTTTATATTTATTGAGAAGAGTCTTTTAATTTAAAATAAGTGAAGGTATCAATCTGAAAGTTGATAAATTAAATAAAGTAAAAATGGAAAAAATGTATGTGCATGCTAATCAGGATGTAGTCCAACCAGGCAGTAATCAGGTCCCACAAGCTGAGCGGTAGTTGAACGCACAGCAGCCTCTGCCTATTTCAGGTCCAAAGTGTTTAACACTTTGTATTCAGGAGGGACTCAAGTATTTTCTTGCAGGAAGTGAAGTAAAATTAACAGTCTTCTCTACTACCCACTGCACTGCAATGCTACTGTGTAATACTACCATAATGAGCTACAGTATACAAAGAAAATGCTTGGGAATGGATATAAATCAAAAGAAATAATCCTCACCACGTTCAGATGCTGGCAAATTCAAGACCAATATATAGGATGAAAAAAGGATGAAAGATATTTTTACATGTTAAAACAAGATACTAAATGGCAGCATTATGTTTAGAACTATATTTGTCTGGCTGCTGATCTTGCACATGTTTAATTTGCTTAACTTGAATGGAATAGCCATTGAAGTAAATATCGAATAGGAATTGGTCTACTCACAATTTTAAAGTTAAGCAGAACTTAAGTGCTTTGCTGGATCATGGCCAAAGTGCTTAACTCCTTGCAAGATCAAGCCTTCTGCTGGAAACTCTCTGTAGGAAATGCTGTGCTGCCTACATATTGTACAACTGCTAGAACAATGTCATTTTAATCCTGACTGAAGCCTATGAATGCTACTTACTACATTATAAATAAATATGACCACTATTATACTTCAATCACAGCAATAAAAACACATATGAATATACACTACAGCAAAAAAAATCTTTTATATGGTATACTGTTTTTAAATGTACATATTAGATTTTATTAAAATGATTTTTTCATGACTATACTTATTTTGCCGATCCAGAATGGGCGTAATAAATACTTATCCTCTACAGCCATATGCAGCAGCAAGTTTCTATATGGCATTTATCACCTTTAGAGATGACAATGATGGCAATAGCTCCTCAATTCCATCTTGTGGTAACAAAATAAAATCATCCCAGGTCACTTCTAACATTGACGAAAATGTTATTACACCATTATATTTTCTTATTCATATGCTAGTTAATTAAGGAAAGGAATGTGATGGCATACTACTATACTATAGTGCAGAACTTAGTACCTGAATTAATACATTTATGTCTTTTGTTTGATTTTGTTGGCTTATAAAAGAAATTAATGTACTCCAATGCTTATTTTTAATTATAAAAGGAATGTGGCATTTGGAAGTTCCAGATATTTCTCAATATCTAGGTAATTATTACTTTTCAAATATTGTCTAACACTTTGTACTAGAATATAAGGGGTGTCAATACAACTAATAAACTAAATCAGTGGCTCTCAACCTTTTTAGACTTGAGGAACGCCTCGGAAAATGCCAGCTATTAGTTTTCACTCATGTTTTGGCTACAGAAAAATAACATCAATTCTTCTGTTGTAAAGAACTCAAAAAGATCGTAACAGAACAGAATGGCTTTAATTCTGCATATTTCTTTTTGAAATCTCTGTGTTTATCTTATGAATCATGTTTGCACACCTAGCAGTGCTAACATTGCATGATCCCCTGCCGTAACCCTGAAAGGATCTCAAGGCATGCCAGGGTACTATGAGACCCTAGCTGAGAATCGCTGAATTAAATCATTAGGATATGAACAACTTTTTTGTTTTTCTAAAACAGGTAGTTCACTTAGTTCTAGGCACTACAATACTTAGCTTTCAGTATCTTACTGTTTCTTTCAAGTACATTGTTAAAGGCTTTTTTTGTGATACGTGAAGTTGTATAACTGTCTAAGACAACACTCACATACTGTGTAACGTTCATAAACTTAATGCTTTCTACTTAGTACAAAAGGCTTTCTACTTTTTGCAGTGATTCAACCTAACTTGCGCACCCATTCAATCTGTTCTATGCTACTTTTTTAAAATAAGCGGATTGATTCAGTGAAAAATTCAAATTAGAAAAGGAAAATAAATAAATAAAACAAGTACTCCCTAAACCAAAGTAGCAGCTCCCAAAACGCTGAAATCCAAGAGTATTTAAAAGTTACAAGAGAATTTTTCAATGTTGAATTATTTATTGCAATTTATAAGAAATTATTATTAATTTATACCATTTGCCTGATTAACACCAAACAATGGTTGGGAACTACACAGATTATTAGCATATCAATGAAGCTCATTAAAAAAGGAAGTGCAGCAATTTTCAACCAATATGTTAAAGAAGTTGTATGTGGCTAAAGATTGAAATTAATCTCTCAAATGAATACCTCCTAAAAATGAATTAAGGAAAATTTTACATTTTATAGAAAGAAAAATCCTCTCATTTAAAATTGTCTCCCATCAGAAATTTTCGTGTAATATTTTGTAAGGGCTATTGTATTATTGTAGTGGAAATTATTTTTTTGAAAAATAGGAACATATCCCACACTAATTTATTCCTTAATTAGGCAAACCTACAACTGATTCAATGAGTAAAGACTGTAGGATTTCTCCCATTATGTTTACCTTCAGTAGAAAAGTAGATTTAATATGAGCACCTGAACAAATCAATCTAATGTGCAAAATACATTTATTAAGAGGAGAAATTTCAGTATAGATTTTAAGATTTTGTTCTTGAAATGCATTTTTTCACTATCCCCATAGCTATAAAGTATTTTTAATATGACATTGGTGTACCAGAGCCTTGAGAGGCATAAATGCAAAAAACTAATTTCACTGCAAATTTGCTAATTTTGTAAATTGCTTCTGGTTTGCTTGTAATATCAATGAGCTGAATATAAAATTAAGATTAATCAATATTCCATGGCAGAGTTTTTATCTTCCCATATGTTTAGAAAGTTTCTATCATATTCTGGACACTTCTCCGACATAAACATTAAACAGCATCTAATCCTAGATATCTACTGGATATGGACTTTGGTAACAAGAATTATTAGACTTACTAAAGTTGCATTAACTTGTAGGACCATATTTTAGGTCTGTAGGCAAATTAGACATTAACTCCATTTTGTTTCCTAGCATACAGTTGCTGAACTTTTTAGTACTTTATCATAACATAATTAATTGAAATGTATAATTCTACACCTAATAGTAAGCTAGGACTAATGCTTGAACAGAGGCTGAATTCTAAGACTATATACTCTGACACACACACACTGATTTTTGCAACAGATGTAAATTCATGTAACGGTGACCCATGCACTTTGAAGGGACATTTTCAGTGTAAAATTACTTTCTAAAGGTATGGTACATTATGCCCATAAATGTATTGCAGACACTTAGGGGGCTCAGCCCTGCAAACCTTTACTCAGCAGGTAGAAATCAATAGGGTACACTGAGCTGAACCACTGACTGACCTCGGTGAAAACTCTTGAATGAGTAATGGAATGCATGTCTTGGCTCTAAAGTATTAAAACTGTAAACTCTTATTGGCCATTTATTTTGGATCTTTATTGAGCTTAGAAAAGGTAAACAGACTAGTCAGTTTTCCTTTAACTTCTAGGATGTTTTATTTTTGAGCTCTTGCACATCAAAAGATCTCACTGCTTTATGTTGCACACCGTACAGGGGAATCTGTACAAACCTGGTGTCAGATCCTGCACTGATGTAGATATCAATGCAGCTATGCTGATTTAATCAGCTAAAGATCTGGCCTTAGATATTTAATGGATAAAACTGTGAAGACTTTCTAATTCCAATAAGCTACCTGCCACCCTTCCTCACACTACCTGGCAGGGCTTGGGAGGGGAACAGGGGAAATCAGGCCCCGTATTTATCTTTGCCTCAGTTTTATACCCATGGCTTAGACATATCATATACCTTGCAACTCATTTCTAGGGTTCAGCAAGGGTGACCACTGAACTCAGCCAGTCTATATTTCTATGGGGATCTGCAGCACTTTGCGTGTAGTTGCCAAAATGTCATGTGTCTTAGAAAACTGTAGCTCAACATTTGAAGAAAATATAAAGAAAGAAAATTCATTTAGGAGGAAACTGGCTATTGGTGCCTTTCCTATGGTCAGAATAGCACATCCGCACATACAGGGGTGTGTGCTGGAAGCCCAGAAAAAAGTAGTGGCATAAATTTATGCCGCTACTTTTTGTCACTGGACATGCCCCTGCACATGGGCTTTGGTGCAGGGCAAAATGCCCTGCTTCAAGGAAACTGCCATTTTCCCACACCCAGTTCCCAGTATGGTGCTGGAACCAGGGGGACAACTAGAGGAGTAGAAATGCTCTGGCTGACAGCCAGAGCATTTCCCAGGAACACCAAGCCTCCATGCCTGTCGGTGCACACTCCTGAAGCGTGCACTGCGCTGCATTTTTGGGCATGGGTTTTTTTGCTACTGGAATTTCCAGGTAGTACAATTTGCCCCCATGCTACACATTTGCAGCACGAAGCACGTTTTAACATGCCAGGCATGCATTTTGTGGCACTGTAAAGAGGTTTGTGGCAGCACCTATGCCTACACATCTGGATCCGGCCTAAATGTCTTTTTTTGCATAAAAAAAATAAATGAGCCATGTACTAAAGACACATGACAGTCCTCAGATAGCCTATAATACTCTGGCATTTGAGTATTTCTGAGCTTGCAGATTATGCAACAGCCAGCCAACCGCTTAGGACCCAATTAACATCAAAAGATTGATGATTACTTGCTTTTGTTGTGAAACATTTGTCAAAAAAGTCAATAGAGACCAACAAAACAAAGGTGCTGAGACTAGAAAATAACAAACTACTAGAGGCTACAAATTGAGTCTGCCTAAATTCTACCAAAACTAGAACTCCTTCAGCATCTTAGAATGAGTAAGGGAAATTAAACATATGTACAAGACGTGGCATGAAGATATTATAAATTATGCTAATTTTTCGCTTCAGTCTGGTTTATCTGAGACCTTCTTACGTTTAATCACTTGTCGATACCTGGATCAGTGGAATGTAGACAAACAACTTGGAAATATATATATTTTTAAATCAGCGCTGCAACAGTTTACATGTGTACCAGTGCCTACAACAATTACATGTGTAATGTGCACGACAGTGGGATGGATTTAAACACATACTGGCTCTCATCATGCAACACAAGCAGACATGCCCCCCCTTGTGGAGTCCTGTTCAAGTTTATTTTTTTTTTCCTGAGATCAAAATATCATCCCTATATTCTATCTGAACAAAGTATTTGTATGTCTCCATTATGGCAGGGAGAAGAACAGCAAGCCTGGCACTTCTTGTTAATTATTCTCTGGTACATGTGGTACAAAGGTTATTACGCACAGGGTGATTAATATGAATAAATGCTTGGTTTCTTTCCGTGTGCCCCTTTTATACTTTTTAGATGTAATCACATTTTTGTAATTTCTGCATATTTCCCAAAACAAACTTAGAACTTCTAATTTCATGTACTCAGAAGGCATTTGCCTCATCCCCAGTCCTTGAGGTAAACTGGTCTAAGCTGGTCCATATGGTCCTATCTTCAGTTAATATTTCCTATTCACTCAATGACTACAATCCCAAGACTATTTTTTCATTACAAACTATTTTGTATATACTGGTCAGTAATAAAGCTTAAATCTTTCCCTCCCTCCAAGTATTTTAAACAACTGCCTCTAAGCTTCTTTTCTCAGAAAGGCTTCATTTGACTGACTGGACCATAGATTGTGCTGCATAAAAAAAATCCTATCCAAGAACTGATTAGTTTTACTCCACAGCTTTGGATCTATAACCTGCAAGCTGAGTGTGTCCTAGTTTCCTGTTGATTTTAGGTTTTAGTTTACAACAATAAGTTCATGATTTTTGGGAAAGGTTTTAAACAGGAATGCTGCTGCTATACCCTCCCTCCCCAGTCCATTGCTGAAGGCAACAAAACTTTCTATTTCAAAACTGCTACTTTTACAACAATACATTTGTTTTTATTAAACACAATCACAATTCAGATTGATAACTGACACTGCGCTCCCAAGTTTGCTGAAAGAATCGCAGGAGTCTAATTCTGAGAAGCATTTTGATGGATGTCTTAGGTTTTTTGTGCCAATATAACATTGTTCCTTATGGTACCCTTAAAGCACCTCCTGTACCTACATGCTGAATTCGTATATCAAAAATTGAAAAAACCTACAATCTAGGCAGTCAAAAGGGAACAAAAGGCTTATTTTTGGCTATTGTCCCTTCTATTTGTCAGGATCTTTAAAATTATGCTTACAAGTTATACGTTTATGTTCCTCCATGCTTTAAAATTATTATCGCAACATTAGAAGGGTAAGTTCTTTTAACATTGTAAACACATCTAACCTCTGCCATAAGATATGCACATGCAAGTGTATTTACTTCAAGGGGAATTTTATTTTGGGTATCATGGCACAATGAAATGGCAGTTGGTCAAGACCAACTTACCTTTCCCATGTTGCTGAACAGGATGCAGGACCCAGGGAGGAAATGTTGGTCTGTTATCTCCTCACTACATTAATATTAAGCACTTTCTTACAGATAAGAGGTTTGAGCCTTATAATAAGGTATGGAGGCATGTGCAAGCCGGAAAAAGAGTTTGCCTTTTCCATCTTCTACCTATGGATGGCAGAAGCAAATGAGGGTGATTACCACAAAAGGTTACTTTTTTAAATAGATAAATTGATCCACATCATAGCTAGTTTATACCTTGTGCAGCCTCATTGACTTTCTTCCACTGCAGGCTTGTAGTAGTGTGGGCTGGAAGTTCTGGGGAATGAGAGGGACCTAGTGAGATCTATGCCTTTACTAAGTGGGTCACTGCACACTCAGGATCAGGTTAAGATTGTCACTGCAGGGGGTACACTGTTTAGGCTGGATTTTATTTCTAAGAATAAGTCACTCACTACCTATGACAAAAAACATTAGGAGATTTACTACAGTACACAGTGGTATCGCTGTAGGTGCTTGCATAATATTGTAGAGTAGAATCATTAGACATTGAAGAACTAAATCAGAAACATGCAAGCTTTGGGAAAGGGTAGATTCTCTGAAATTCAGGTTTGGTATAACAGAGCAGATTCTGAGTGAGTATATATCTTATATGCTCACAAAATCATGCAGTAAGTAGTTGAAGCCCACGGAATGTGGTGAATAGGAAAGATATCTTTTTTGCAGGGTGAGAGAGGCTATACAATTGAGTTTCCTTACTACTGTGTTCTCAGTAGTACTAAAAGTTGTCAAATGCCAATACATGCATCCACCTTGCTCAGGAGTGAGCAAAATATGGCCTGCAGGCGAGATCCAGCCCACCAGAGGATTTTATCCAGCCTGTGATGGGTCCTGCCTGGCCATGGGGTAGGGGAACAGCCCGGGCCATGGTGCATGCAGCCTGTCCCACCATCCCCAGGTGCGCAGCAGGGCAGGGGTGTTGCAGCAGCTGGGCTTGGCTTCCTGCCAAATCCCATGCTGGCAGCTCACTCTGCCCAGCTACTGCTGCCATTGTTTTCACTGCCACCATTGGACCTGGCCCTGATGGACAGAGTAGATGGGCAGGGTCTTCATGGAGACCTCTACTGGCAGGGTGTGATAAGCTGGGGCTGCACGCAGGGAGCAGCATCTGGGAGTGGGATGGGCAGGCTGGAGCCCAGGTCAGGATCACAGGGTGTTCACAGTGTGGGGCTGGGGACTGGGACTGGGACAGAGCCGTGATCTGCCCCCACATGTTCCTGCCCATGGAACTGGTGCCCATCAGAGATGTGCAGGGAGCAAATTGTCCCAGCCCTGTGCTGTCATCGCCTTGTGATCCTGGCCGTGCCCACCCGTTCCACACCCAGACATTGCTCCTTGCCTGCCCATGGCCCCATCCCATCTGCCCAGCTGAGTGACCCTAGTGGTGGGTGTGGGGTGGGCAGGCCCAAATCAAGCAAATTAGTTATTTGTTTAATAAAACAAATCAAAGGCAGGAAGGAGAGATTTTGTTTTACAGTCCAGATTACTCCTTAAGTTCTAAATTAACATTAGCTGGAGATCTGAATCATTAACAACGGTCTCAGTCCTCATCTTGCCCTTAGACATCACCGCGTAAAGCATCTAGAGGCTGCCCAAAAGGAGTAACTGAAGATTCCTCTGGATGCAGGAGAATCCCTGGGTGGAGTACAGCCTTCAGAGCTCTGTGTAATGAATTGTTTGGAACAACTATAGCTTGAGTAACTTAGACTTTTCAACCGGGTGCTCTAAATTAAGCTGAGGACCCATTTAGCATTTTTTCATGCCACCCCCTGCCCTCACTCTTTTACACAACCCCAACCCTGGCCAGCTCAGCATCAGAGAAGTAGGAGGCGGCTAGGAGATACCTTTTTGCTTTCTAGACTTCATTCTCTCAGCTAAGCTGACTATACTAGAAGGACTGAGCTCACTGAATCTTGCTAAAAGACAAATGGCTTCAACATGCTTAGGAACTCTCAAGTTGCCTTTCCATCTAGGCTAGGGTGGCCATCATAGAGGACAGCTTGGTTGTCTTCAGTCCTCTATTGATACAAAACCAGATGTCTTTGTGTCTCTATTTTTCTCTTCAAGAGACCATTTTCAAGAGAAAAATAGAGGATGTAAAGGCGTCCGTTTTTGTATCAATAGAGGACAGAGCAGCAGAAAACCAGAATGTCCTCTATGATGGCCATCCTAATCTAGGCACTGATATGGGAACTCTGTACTGTAACAACCGAGCATTTGGCATTACTAAACAAGCACCATTATACTGCAGGTGCCGTTTCTGTCATGGGATAATGACCAACTTATCGTGAACAAGTCTTTCCCTAGGGCATAGCTGCTAACGCAAAATGGGTGAGGTGTCAATCTGCATGTGTGACACAATTTGATACTCATTCTCTTTCCCAACCCCACCTCAATCCAAAAATCCAAAACAAAAAAATTCATATTCTGCCACAACATTTGAACTATAGAAGGTAACATAAGCCTACAGTCAAAAGCTGAAGTCTTTATCAAATATTCAAGTGTCCTCAGAAATTCTACAGCCGTACCTGTTAAAAGTTAAGTCTTGATTCAGGAAACATAACCCGATTGCTTACATGCCTTCATTTTCACTATCTTGCTTCCTCCTTGCCAAAGATTCCTGAAACTATAAACCGGATACGCTGAGATAATGCAAACATTCAGGTGCAGGTGCAGGGGAATGAAATACAGTTTTGCTTCAACTAAAACAACCCTTTTTCTAGGTAAGTTCAATAAGAAAAATAAAGGCAAAAGTAAGTTTTAACGCTCCCTTCCCACTACATCCAGAATGTGTTCAGGGCCTTAAGCCAAATCAGTCATTTTTGTACAGGATATGAATGGGAAGCTCAGATTTGATGGAACACAGATAGCAGGTTAAGTGAAATAATCACTTCATAGTTTTGGAACTGAAAATTAATCTGCGTTTCTCTGGAACAATCCCAAGAGATTCATCTCAAGACATTCTTCAGTTGCATACATATCAAGCTGAGGCAATTCCCAATACAAGCAGTAGGAAGGTGGCAAGGTTGTTGCAGAAACAGCACGACATGTATAATGCTACCGGTATTTTATTATGTCAGTATCATTAAGGGGCTTAATTTAAAAGTTAGGTCAGCTTTTTATATGTTCAAAATTTCTTTAGAGATTGTCAGATATTACCAGGATGACCCAGAATTAAAATACTATGGATTTTATGAATAAATATATACATCTTACATGCAGCAAGATAGCCTTATTAAACAATATGTATTGTATACTGGTGGGGTGTATACATACATACATACATTATATATATATATATATATATATAATCGTGCCACTCCCATGAAGGGAAGGATTGGAGTCCCCTGCAGCTCAGGGCCCTAGGCACATGCCTAGTTTGCTTATGCATTAATTCAGCCCTGCTTGGAGATCTAAAAGAAAAAAAATCGCAGTCTGGAAAAGCAGTTGCAGAGGGACTGAGAATGCCTTTCTGTGACCTGTCTCTGAGCTGGGAATGATGGGTATTAACTCGAACCATCCTTTCCCCCTCCTCTTACACAGTGCCCTACACAAAACCTAATGACAGCTTGAAACAGGAATATGGGAACTTTGTCCTCAGTTTTCATGTGATTAAAAATTTGGACTATGATTTTTAATGGGATTTGGGTACTTATCTTTTTCAGCTCTTTGACAGTCCCATTCTTGAATTTGGTGCCACCACTATTAGTTTGCCTCTCTCTGAATACCAACATGTTCTACTCAGCCTTGCTATGCTCACTGGCCCTTGACTATGTCCCTTAGCCAGGCCTACTTCCCAGAATTTCCATGTAAAAATTATATGTTTCTTCTTCCTATCTCTGATCCAACAACTTGCATACAACAACTTTTCATTCATCTGTAGCTGTTCTCTTCTTACAGTGCCAAACCACCCCAAAAGCTTATCAGTAGGGCAATGTAACTGGAACTGATGCCTTTCCAACTGTAACTATCATGAAATTTTTCATTTCACATCCAGATTGTTTACTTATCTGCTAGAAACATATGTTAAGAGAAGTTAAGGTGCCCAAGGTGCATTTTAATATAGAAGAAGAACTGCTTCAGATATTTTATATTACATCTTCCAGCTTTATCTGGTGCTGCATATTATAAAGCTGCTCCATTGAACTGAGTGAAGATTATATTTTTGAACACGACTTTCTAAAGAATGCATATTTTTCTCTTTGAAATGAACAATCTGTCCTGCACCAGAGAGGCACACTGCTTTCTTTGATGCCCAAACATTTCTGCTTAGTTTAATAATGCCAGACTGCTCCTATGGGGCCACTGCCTGCCATTGATCCATGCACCATCATCAGCAAGAGTTTTGCAGGTAGAACGAAATTGGGATGTGCCCTGCAACAGCAAATGATGTGGATAACTGTACTTGCCTCTCTGCACAAACAGCTGCAGCAGAGGAAAACTGACGAAAGACACTTTTTCTCTCATCTTTTCCTGGATTTGCACAGCATGATCACAAAATGTATGCTCTTATACACAAATGATTTTTTTAAAATGTATGTGCATGCCATTCACCATATGGGACATTTGTGTGTTGCTATGAAACCCACACACTTATCAGATTTGAGCCTATTACCTTTCCAGGTGCCTGTCCATTGGCCTATTCCCAGCTTCCTTTTATTAACACTACCTGTGGAGTGAAATCACCGCCTTTTTGCTAGTGGCCCAGTGCCAATACCATTCTCTCCACTCCTGACACAGACTTGTCTTGGTGAAGTTCAGGTTCATTCTTTAAAAAGCATCTGAACAGCTAGTACCCCAGCATACTTGCTTTTCCTCTCCTCATGCAGATGTCCGAACATGCCAGCTCCTGAACTGTTCCACCTGCTTTTTTGTTCAACGTGAATGGTCTGCAAAAATAAGTGTGATTTCCATGAGGTGCTATTTGAAGATCTTGAATAAATGTTTTATGTGGACTCATGTCAGCCAGGGTCAGGAACCAGGATTAAAGACCCAACCCACAATCAGAACATAGGCTCTCCAGAGTCTCACAAAGCCATGCCCCCCACTCCTGCAGTGTGGCATGGGTGAATCCTTTTCTCACCCACAATGGCAGCTATGCTCTTTTCTTTTTCAGAAGCAGCACTTGGATCAGCTGTTGTCACCTCTGTCACAGAGAGGCTGAAGTTGCAGCCAATTCCACCTCGCCCACCAATGCAGCTGGCTTGCTAGAAGAACCCTCTGTTTGGGTGGCTGGGCCAAACCTAGTACGTTCTCCTGCCACAAACAGTTTTCTGTTGTCAGCCACTCATGTGGTGCTCCCAATGCTCTGGGTCTTGTACACAGTTAATGTTCATCTGTGATGAGTGGGGATATTAATCCTTCTTAGAGCTATTATTTAAAACCATGTGCAGACTCAAACCATCATTGCTCCAGTTATACTCAAGCCATATTTTGACAGGTCCCAGCTAAGGGACCGGAAGCTTACTTAAAAATAATACTGGATATTTTGATATAATCATGACTGTAGAAGCTAGGGCTGTCAGAATGGAGCTACAGTGCCTATGTTTACATCCAATCCTGATGTCAGTCTAGAGATTGATTGAATAAATGCACTTCACTTGTACTGCAAACGGCCAGTATAAGTCTTCCTGCATCACAAAAGGGGCAACCAGGCATGCTAGGATGCCAACATTCACCCAGCAGACCATGGAATTTGTAACACATAGTTCAGCACAGACAATCACAGTACAATTGGCTAAAGGCAGGCTAGAAGAGGAATCAGGGGTCTGTATTTACATAAATCCAGTACCCTCTATACTTCATGCAACCAGCTACAGAGACAGTGGCTACTATTCATTCCCTTAGCCAGGCTTGTAAATTTAGGGTGGTAGCATTTCACGTCTTTAGCTTCCCTAGACTTCTCCTCCACAAAGTTGAGGGCCTCATTCTCTTTTCACTCACTCTTGGGAAGAATCAGGCCTTTTGGCTTGCGTGCAGAAATTAGGAACATAGGACTGGGAGGGTCCTCCTTAGTCATTGAGGCAAGTCCCCTGCTTTCAATAGCATTACATCATATTCCATCCTTAAGAGTAGAGATAGGTCTTCAGCCTCACAACTTCTAGGGACAGACCATCCCAGAACCTCATCCCCCAATGCAGCTGTAATTCTACAGAGAACATATGAACCCTTTGGGTATATATAGTTCAACAGAGTCATTATGTGGTCCAGCCCATAGAAATAAACTCTGGCCACTGATGTACAGACCTGAATTCGACCTGAGCTCTTCTGAAAAGTCTGTCTCATGGTAATTGTGGACCTTGACTTCAGAGGCTTAAGAAAACACAAATATGTCGTAATAAAAATGGTTTAAATTACTCCCCAAATGCTTTTAAAACAGCTTTTCTATCTCCCTTGACACACACACACTGCATGGCAGAAGGGTGTGGAATTCCAAGTTTACTGTGTCATCCTAAGGATGAGTGATTCAACAGCCCGAGCCAAAATGATGTTGATCAAATCTGTACACCCCACAATCACATCTTCTCTATCAACAAACACATTTGTTTCAACCTTTTAAAAGAATGCATTTCCAGCCAATTTTCTGTGAGTTAGTTCACTGAGACACTGTGCAATTTTATCCTTTTTATAAATGGAAATGTTCTGGTAGAGCAATAGATTACAGATACTTTTTCAACATGTTCTAAGTATTTCATAGTCTATTTTATATGAGCAGAAATGAATCCAGTGTTTCTTATTGCATTTAAACTCATTTCAGAGCAAGATAAGAAAGGTGGCGAGGAAAAAGATAATTATTCTTTGCAAATATCAAATGTTTAATATAACAAACAAAAGTTGAGGTCATTTATATGCCTAATTTAGTGCTAAAAGTCAATAAACAAGAAGCAGTATGCTCTCCTGTTGTTTCCTTGTTCTTTTTTGTACCACATATTAAAATAATTGCAAAAATAATTTGTTCAAGCACTTTCTCTGCATTATAGTTTTTTTCTATGCAGTTACTAAAATTCTTTTTATGTACCGACAGTGTCTTATTTTGGGACCTACATTTTGTAACCAGTATTTCTTCCCTCAATACCAATCTTGCTCATTTTTCTGTGATAAGCACTTTCAACATATATAAAATATAAGAAAAAATACTTGTTTTCATTAACACTTATAAATAGCCTAAGGAAACACTGATGTTTGTATCATCATCACCAGGATGGTTTACCAAGACATGGTATAGACAATGGTGAAGAAATGGACAGATTTAATGTTTTTTATTTTAAAATGTCTCATTTTAGAATGTAAGGGAACTGTGAAGAACCATTTCTTTCCTCTGTTTTGTAATTGCTCTTCTCAGTTTGGAATTTGCTTGATAGAAGATTGAGGTGATGTTTAGTACCACGTGTTTGTAGAGCAAGAAGTGGGATTTCTTCATTAAGAGGAGTGCCGTTCTCTTGAAAAGTGTTTATTTTGGATTATGGCTTTTACAGAGGCTTTCTTTCATTGTATTTTATAGTTACTTTTTGGGTTTTTTTTATAATTACGAGTCAAATCTAGAATCTAATTTAAATTATCAGTAAATTAAGGGAGCATCATAATCAGTTAATACTTGGATGTATTTCTTTATTAACAGGTAGCAGTTTACCTTCTGAGCACTGAAAAAAAAAAGAAAAACAGAAACCTCCTGTGTTCAGCTCTGACCCTTTGCCTTCTAATATGTTTCCCCCATAAAATTGTTCTGGCACTAGATTTAACTATCTACCACAGCAAGTGTAATTGTTGAACTCATTCCCTTGGAAGTCAAGCCCTCAGTTATTTGTACAAGACTTCATATGGAATCAATGGTCAGAGCTGATCATAGAATCAGATTATGGTTGGCTTAATTGATAGACTGTTCTTTCTGCAAACAAGGCTCAAAAGCTTTCTATATCCAAGTACGTATGAGGAGCACTCTTTTAATGGTGAACATCCACCTTCAGAAATCAGACACAGCCTCCCTCTGCTCCATATTCTCTAGCTGTAAAACCTCACAGGGGTTTTCTGAAAAATAATTAAAACTGAGATCTTTGGATATTCATCCAAATTATTAAAGAAATTATTAATTAAATTATTAAAGGAAATGAATTTACTTTTTTGTTAACCTGAAGAAATAAATGGTGAATTCCTCCTTTCTCCAGCTGCTGATATTTCCAGGTTAAGTTGTTTACCAAACCTTTGCATGCCCCAGCTGAATGCATTAAAGCCCACCAACATTCATTGGTTTATAAAAAGAACAGATATTGACAGATGGAAATTATGCCAGACGCTGATGCTGATCAGGACAGTCTTTTAAAAGAAAAAAGATGATATTTTTTCTTTCATCTACAATTTCTAAACATAGTACTGTTGTAAACCTATAATGACATTACTAATGCTATCATATAAAGCAATAGAAGAACAACCTGTAATGAAATAGGAAGAATATCTTATTAGAAAAGAACTTTTCCCTTTTTTGTGAAGCTTAGCACGTACCCTTTGGTTTTGCAAGTGAGTATATTATATAAGGTTAAATATAATACAGTTTGGTATTATCTTGAATTTACAGTATAGCTAATATCATTACAATCCTGTTGTGACTGACATAAACCTATAATGTTTTCAATAAGATGATTCATGATGGATATGAATGAATCAATGAGGATAAAAATAGATAATATAATAAAACTGCCTATCTTATCCTAATTTGACATTTATTCTATTGAATAATATGATAAAGAGAGTGTTGAATATATTGTTGCATGATGTCTTTAAACTGTACAATGAAAAACAGACAAAAAGAATCCAAATTGACAAACTACACTGGTAAGATCTGGGGTAATGTATTACCTTCTACGAGCATGTAGAGCTCCTGTAGACATCAAATTGTAGCTCTTCTATGAGCAGATGTAGGAGAGCAGATATCCTAACATTTGCTTAGTTACAATACAGGACCCCAGTTACATTACAGGTAATGTAGGTGTAGGAGAACTATGTGCCAGCTCCTTATCTTATTTTTGACATTTAGGTTGTATATCAACTAAATTCACTTGCAGCTGGAGAGTTACCATTTTCTTTTCTTTGAACTGAAAACAAAAGTGGAGGACAAGGACACATTAAAAGGTAAAAGTTCTCTTCTGTGATATTAACTGAGTCTCTTGTTGGCTTTTAGAGACACACCTCTTGAACACATTGAATTCTTGATCACTGTGGATCATAAGCATGCTAGCTTTCATACAAGTGCGGGGTAGGATTACAATGGAGGGAGAATCTTGCCACCTGAGGCTGGCTTCAGCTTCTGTTATTTCAGAGCAAATACTTTTGGTTGATACTTTAATGGGGAGCCAACCACTCTCAGGCTTGCTGATGTGAGATATATAATGCTATAGGGAGGGGGAAAGAAGCAAGTAAAAGGAAAAATTAGGAGTGATGGGAAGGAAAAAAATAAGGGCCCATGGACAAAACTATGAAAAAGAATGGGAGAACTGAAGTGGAGGCATGCCAATATGATTTTCCATCTTCATAACAATATTTTAAAAATTAACTGAATTGCCTGTCAATAGATTCAGATGCCTAGTTTGGTTCAGACGCTCAGCTGATGCAGGACTTTCAGCAGGACTACCATGAGTCACATCACCTGAGAATCTGATCCTGTGTGTTTTGTTTTTTGAAGCATGGTAAACCTACAAATTAATCAATCTGCAACATCCTGTCTTCTGGATAATATGATTACATGTTTATTCTGTGAGATATTCTGAAATAAATGTAAGTCAGGGTAAAGGTTTGGAAAGAGGTGTCTCAAATATTTTTAGCTTAAAGAAGGTCTGTGTGTTTCTATCTAGAAACTGAGCTACATTAGCAATAACCAGAATAAAAGTTTCTCTCCAATACTCTATGAAGATATGTAATTAAATTGTGGTTGCTCTCACAGGAGATATTGTATCTAGGAAGATGTGTATTCCTTGTTGGGCAAGAGAGGATTAAGACTTTATGCTAGTTCCATTCCAGTCATATAGCATGATACCTTTAATATCTTTTTCTGCCTGTCCAGCTCAGAAGACAGTGTAATCAGGACACAGGCAAACATCAAAGGAAGAGCCTTTGATACCAATTTCTTTACTATTATGCCCATCAGTGTAACAAAGCTTTCCTTTCATTTTACTAGGTAGAGCATTCAAGAAATCAAGCAGCCCAGAAAGTTTAGTAACACAGTGGCATATTATTATTTAAGAAGTGTGGTGTATACCCTGCAAATCTAACAATTATTTCTGTATGTTGTACTGCAGATGTGACAAGTAGTACCCAAAACCAAACAGGATTTTTCCCATCCTATTAAAAAAGATATAGTACAGAATAAAAGAAAAAGCAAAGAAGTGAAAGGAGAGCGCATGATCAACTATTTCAAGCAGGGGACTAAGAATCATGAGTTGCATGTTCTTTTCTCAGTGCTGCTATGGACTCAGAATGATTAAATGTTTGAAAAATATGTAACAGTCATTGTAAATCCTTCAGGTCTCTAAAACTCCTCCCCTTGACCATTTTCAAATTTACTTGCCTCTCTTTCACCCTTAAAATCATAACCATTTCATCCATCTGATTGAAAAAGGCTGATGCTGTTCCTGGAGATAGCAACCTTGCCCTAGAAATCTGATAATTTTTAAATGATTCAGTTCCTGGGGTTTTGCTACAGGAGCTCTTTACAAGCACTGGTACATAAAGAAGATAAAGCAAGAGAAATGGGACAAAAAGGAAAAATCCAGTTCTCTTTTTGTCCTTATCTAGATAAATGCAAGCTGGCAGGTTGATGCAATCTTAAGTATGTAGAACTGAATTTATACATATTTTCTGTTTAAGCTGAAGCATTTTTTTTAGGATACAGCATGCTTAGCTGATCTAGGATGTAAAATTAATTATAAAAACAGTAACAACATTTAAAAATACATTTCTCACATCCAGGTATATTAATGCATAATTTAAACTATGTACAAGTTAATTTTCTTCTTTATTTTTGGCATTCCTTGCCATCAGTAACACAGGATAGTGAAGTAATTAATACTGTGTATTCTGCAATTTTACAGGTCACATTAATTTATTTTTAAATTATTGAAATGTCATTTTATAAGAGTGCCTTAACAGCTGAAAGGGAATAGGGGATTTGATTTATTCGTTTATCTTTCACTGTCTGCTTTTGAATTTAGTTAAGATGGTGCATTGGACAATAGTTCTAACAAGGTGAGGGGAAAAGACCAAATTCAAGGAAGTCAGCAGATCTCTTGGTTTATGAATTCAAAAATTCAAACAGCTGGAAGTGACAAAACAGTGACAGCTCTGAGTGTGCCTGACAGTCTGTTACTTTTACGGTCACCTTTTAGAGCTTTATTGCTTAGCATCAGATGGCCCCAGTGGAAAAGACAGGTTGCTACAGATGACAGGATCTTTACAGCGGGCAATCATGATGACATTAATGTTTATCCACTGCAGTAAGTGTATAAATCACAGCAAATGTGCTTCCCCTTGGAGTCGGGATCTGTTGTTTTATTTCTTCCCAGGCACAAGTATTTATCCACCAAATCATGAAAGTGCCAGACACACTTTATGCTTAGTCCGGTAAGCAGCTATATCTCATGGTCAAATCTCTCTGCAGCTTACCAGTGATACTTATATTCCATACAGAGAATGAGGTTTCAAATAAGATATAGTTTGTTTTAAA
>NW_017729032.1:219478887-219482867 GCF_001723915.1 Gavialis gangeticus
CTACTGCTGCATACATACCGCAACTTATAGTTGTGGAATTAATGTAGAGAAGGAGGAAGATCATATTACTGGCTGCTAACTCTTCTTATATGCTATATTAAAGTCATCCTCCTCCATCAAGGCTCAGGATCAGTTTTGATGGCCTGGTTTAGGAAGCTGGAGGCTGCAGGAGGAACAGTAAAAACAAACAAACAAAAACCACAAACGGTTCTTATTACATTTTCTCTGTTCAGCTCTCTTCTTTTATCTCTTTCTCCTCCAGTAAAATGCCTGGGCAGAGAGTTAGGCTTTGCTTGCTTTAGTATTAAGAGTCAAATCCAATGTGCCATTGTATTAAGGAAGGAAGGAAGGAAGGAAGGAAGGAGAAAAACAGCTAAAAGATGCCAATGAATTTGTATTTCCATTCGTGTAGGCATGGTATAGGGATACCACAGTTTTGTGGGTCATGAAAAGGAAGTTGCCAAGGGTCAATAGTGATAAAAGAAATTTCCCTAATAGGAGCTCTGCCTCACCTATTCCCCATTCAAAAAAGCTCCCTGAGAAGAGGAGCATTTTCTGTTCTCCCAAAAAACCTGCTCTAAACTAGGGGTTACCTTACCTTGCTAAGCACAGTGCTCTGTTCCTGGAACATCTTTTTGGGATAGTCTGTTCTATGTAGTCAGTATTCTGAAGCCAAGTCCAAAAGTGTTCAGTGTAGCACTCTTCCCTATTTGTTCCTCTTGGGGAACTGTCTTCCTGAGAATATAGCATAAAAACTCTCATATAGAAAGCCCATAATATCTTGCTACACGGTGTATTTAAACTTTCATGTGGATATAAATATGCACAGAATGAATACAGGCATCCATCTTACACAAAATGAACTTACTTGAAACTTCGACCATGTCCCCTGCTATACATTTGTTTCTTTGAAAACTCTCCATCTTATTCAAAACCCTGCTTAAATTAGTAAATGATTTCTCTAGCTCTGTGCAGTAAAAAACATTTCGCTTATATTATTAAGGTGTTAAAGTTATAATTCAAAGGGAAAAATGTTTAACAATTTATGAAATGTGAACTTTGTAAGGGTGTCCAAGGACCAAAAAAAAAGACTTTTAAGAATGTCCACGAGTAAATTAAAGGACTTGAAACTCCCTTTTAAAAAAAAAGAAAAAAAGAAAGCATAATAAATTGTTCAGGGGTAGGATTTTCCTGTGGAATACGTTACTTAATTTCTCCTCTCATTTTAAAACTTTATAAGCTATTTTAGAAACCAGTTAAAGTTTTGCTGTATGTCTTACACCAAGGCAAAATAAACATTCATATAAAACAGTCACAGGGATGTGCTTTCTGATCTTGTCAAGAAAGCTAAGATGCTTCCCTTTGGCTATATTTGAGTTTTGAAGTAAAACATACAGTGATCTAAACCATTCTACAGGGGTTTACCTAGAGGTACCGCATACTGCTCCAGGAACTAGAATTCAGAATTACTTCAGTCCTCTGGGTTCAGGCAGTATTTCTATGATGCAGTCAATGTTACTTGCATGTACTCGCAAAGGGATAAATATAGCCCTTTCTACAAAATGAGGCAGAAAGTTCTCTCTGAAGTGTAGAGTGATAGGTTTGCATTAAGCAAGGCACTGTGGAATAAATATTCAAAATGGCCTCAATTCTGCACCTACAAAAGAAAGATGTAGCTCTTTGTGTTTGCAATACTCCACCTTCCAGTTCTTTTCTGTTATGTATTTCATCTTACCTACTGTTTGGAGCAGTGAGTGCCTTTAATTTTGATTGTGAAATGCTCACAATAGCAGGGCCCTGACCTAGTGAGGGGGATGTGTGCACTATTGTTATGGAACAAATAACAATTATAAAATTTGCTTTGTAAGTCAATCACATAGTCATACAAAAAACTAGAACTCTTGATACCTTTTAGTAGACCAACTGGAAAATGGCAAGAAAATTGTCCTTTTCTGCAAGCTTTCGGGGTCACTCTCACGGACCCAGAGGGACAATCTTCCATCTTCAGCTCCCTCTGAAGCTGAAGTTCATTTCCTACCTATGGGGACTTTCTACCATCTTGTACCATCTACACTTTTCCCAGAGCCTGATGAAGGGATTTTGACCCCAAAAGCTTGCAGAAAAGGACAATTTTCTTGCCATTTTCCAGTTGGTCTAAATAAAAGATATCATTTTGGAACCAAGAGTTCTAGTTTTTTGTATGTCTTTTTGTCTCAGACCAACATGGCTACCAAGTACATCCCTAATCACATAGTCATACATTTGGTGTCAGACTTTCAGAAAGGCCCAACTTGACAACAGAGTTAGGTCAAAGTTTAGCACTTCTGAAAATCCTAGACCTAAATTTTAGCATTTATTGTCTGTAATTTTTCTGTCTACAGTATACTAGCAGGTGCAATATTAGAGTCTGTTTTTGAAAATATGACCTGTTTTATTGTTGAGGAAGAAAATATTAGCCATGGCACATGCAAAAACATTGCTTTGCACGGCTTGGAATTGGAATGGCATCTATAATCTTTACTGGTGTTTCAGAGGTTGCGTCTCTGTAGGCTAGGTACACACATTACACAAATATTGGTACAGGTGATTGGAAACCGGTCTAAACCTGTAACAGAACAGAAGTTCAGTGCACATAGATTGGTTTTAAAAAGGCAGAACCCAACCCAGGATAGACCTGGATGGATGTAGTATCAGATTTAATCAGTTTTGGTTAGACCAGTCCAGCAAACTTTTTTACCAGATCAACTCCCACCTTAAGTTGCTGTTCTCTGGCATCTCCACTGCTGTCTGGCCTAGTGCAGCTTCTCTCCCCAGCCCTGCCCCACACCAGCTGTCAGCAGCAAGTAGGAGGGAGGGTAGGAGGGGGGAAAGCAAAGCCCCCCCCCATCATTCAGCCTCCTCCAGCTGTTCTGGCTGGGTCTGGGGGGCCAGGTTCACATGGTGGGGGCCTCCACTTTTCCCTCCCCCACTGCTGCTGACAGCTGGTGAGGGCTGGGGCAAGAAGTCGCACTTGCCAGACAGTGGGGGCACCTGCTGCACAGCCCCCTCAGCTGTTCTGACTGGGTCTGCAGGGGCCGGGTTTGCATGGTGGGGGCCTCTGCTTTCTCTCCCCCACCCCGCATGCCATCCCCTGTGGCTGGCGGCAGGGGGTTGGGGGCACGTGCTGGGCAGCCAGTCATGGGTGGCCAACTGCTCGGCTGCATTCAGCTGCCTTTAGCAGCCTCTAGCATGCTGCAAGGTGTGCAAGAGCACCCCCAGTTTGCAGGCCTCAGCTAGTCCAGGCATCTGTGTGCCCCCTCCCCAACGGGCAAGTGTGTGTTCTGTTTGCTCTTGATCCAATCTTCGCAGCTTAGAGAAAGCTGCGAAGGCTTGATCGATTCTGCCTCTGGCTTTTTGAACCTCTGAACCTAGCCATAGAGTATTCAGCAAGACTGATAATTAATTGCTGCATTGCTCTTCCTCACCACAGAAGAGTTTATGGCAACTGCAGCATTGTTGAGAATATGACTTTAGCAGAACAGAAGGGCAATTATTAAAGGAAAAAATATTGAAAGCTTTTTCAGGAACAGTTAATTGGACTTTCTTTTTTGTTTAACAATGTGGAAGACTGACTTAAAACTGATTAATGACAGCCATCCTGGGATCCTGACAATAGATTACTTGTCTATCTGAAACAGGAGAGCCAGCCCCTTCAAAACAGCGGTGTCCTTTTTAAAGCATATTTATTTTACAAAACACACTGCATCTGCCAAACCTCTTTCTCTCTCTTTTTTCTTTTAAATCATAGACATCAGGAACTGTGTAGCTGCAACTCCCCCCTTGTGTCCCCCTCACAGAAAGACTTGCACATTTCTCTAAGAGGCAACCTTCAGTTATATAGTAGAAAAGCGTACAACTATAAATAAGCCAACTTCACTTGGGCTCAATTTATTTCAACTTCTCTCTCCTCTCTGTTAGTCCCATCCCCCTCCCCCCCCCCC
>NW_017729032.1:219483099-219487312 GCF_001723915.1 Gavialis gangeticus
CCCCCCCCCCCCCCCCCATAAAATAGCTTTTTAGGAATCAAAAGCAGAACAAAACGAACTCTGAAAAAAATATATTTGTGATCTACATTACCGCAGTCCCCAGACACACAAAGCAGGATAAGAGCCCTTCCTTTAACAGGTACTATACAAGCATACATAGTTTTTATAGAACCAAAAGTCAAAGAGTAAAGAGTAGCCAAAATATATAGATGCATCTTACAATATAAAAATTGCAAATGAGTATAAGTAAGGCCTGGGTTAAATTGCAGGCCAAGCCTGCTAGTATGATAGCTCGATCATGGTGGGGGCCATCATTTTTGCTCCCATATTGTGGGGTCCCCTCATGCCCCCTAATTGGATGAGGGGGAAGGTTTAGGGTCATCTGGCTAGCTGAGCCCAGCCCCCAGTACCAGGCTGGGGGCAGGGATCTAGAGTGTCCAGCTGGGGGGAGGCAATAAAGCCTCCGAACAGAATGCTGCAAATCTCCCCTCAGGGAACAAAGCTCCCCTGCTGGAAGGGGTAGGGGGACCCACCTGGCTGCCTGGGAGGATGATGGGGTGGATTCACCTGGCAATGTGGCCAGCATCTGGCAGACCTGTGCCAAGTTGAGTATTGCAAGCTGGGGTGGGTGTGGGAGGGGACTGGGTGCTGCACAGTGGCGCAGGAACCTCCATAGCTCCATCTCATTGCAATGAAATGTCATGACACTGCTGCTTGCTGGGGAACTCCCTAGCAAACAGCTATATCATGGCATTTCATTGCAAATCACATTTTTCATGAAAATCACTTAATTTTGTGATTTTCACAAAAAATGCAAAATTACGATTTAAACCTGGGTCTAAGTATAAGTAAATAAAGTGTTCATTATCCCCAGCTACCCCTTATCATCTCTGTCATTAACTGGTGATTTCCGATATCCCATAATCATGAAGTTACTTAATTCAGAGTCCATAATAAAAATGGGCTTTTATAGGCTAGGACATTTTACATGGAAAAAGAAGCAAATCCTCATGTAATTGCTGTACTGGGCATCTTCTCTGCCTTGGCACTAATAAAATCAGGCTTCAGAACACCAGTCCCAATTATAAGGTATTTGCCCCTTCTGCATTCGTTTGGCAATGTTAGTAATGTCCTAGGATGAGAGATTTTTCATCCTATGTATAACAGAACTTGTAGACTATTTGACAGTAAGTGTCTTACAATATCACCAGGGCCTTATATGAGTGTTTGAAAGATGCACCATTTGTATGCATGCTTCATCATTTGGACTTTGCCTTTTTCCACACTGGATTTGTCGTTCACATTATGTTTGCATACCAAATGTTTCATTTGGCATTTATCCTTCTGTGATAGACCAACAAATCCCAGCTGTCCCAGTACCAAAACAAGAAACACTGAATTATGACATTCTACAATATGCAGCAGCATTCATGAATCATGCTGCATGGGCTTTGCATAAAGCCATACAAATGAATCTGCACTGTCACAAAAGCAAAAGTGAAATTTTCCCCCCAACTTTGTCACATAGGCAAGGACTATAAGGATTTGTGCACAGGTATGGTCCTTTTCCTAAGATCTTCTGAGCACAAATCCTCCCAAAACATATATATTTCTCTATCATTACACAAATATGGTATTAGCAGTACCCTCATTTCCCTTGCTTCTATCTGTGGCATGCTGTGAAGCAGTGGTGCTCAGGGTTTTGGTCCCATAGGCTAGATGAGTGGTGTAGGGCCAGTCTGAAACCTGGATAAGACCCCATGCATTGGGATCAGGCCCACACAGCCTCGGATGGCTCCCATGTGCCAGGATTGAAGACCTGTGTGGCTTCTGCCTGGCCACCGGGCATCAGGATGAGGCCCCGGGGCCTTGCAGTGCCTCAACCCAGCCCTATTTGCTAGGATCAGGCTCTGGGGTCCTGTGCCACCCCCGCCTGGCCCCATGCACCCAATCTAATGCTCAAGGCCATAGCCCACGGGGCTCATCACAGATCAATGGGGAGCCCCACAGGCCAGATGACATGGCATGGGGGACCAGATCTGGCCCGTGGGCTAGGGACTGAGCACCCCCATTGTAGAGTACTCTTAGTGTTTCTCCAGCAACACCTGCAGCCAAGCTGGTTCCAAATGTACTGGCACCTGCCTTTCCCTTGGATTAAACCAGCAAGGCTGAGAGGGGCACTCATGTATGGGCAGCTCAGTGTCTCCATAGACACTTCCCAGACCTTTGCGCCCTAAAGAGGTCATTCCAGCTTCTCTTCATTTTTCAAATGAGGATTATATTCAGCATTCTGGTACTGCTGTATGTGAGGATTTGAAGCAGAAATTTTGAGGAATTCTTGGGTAAGGAGGAATCCTTGGGGAATCTACCTAATGCAGGTGGTATACAGTCCCACTAGGGGAAATGCCTTACTGGACTTGGTGCTTGTTACAGGGGATCTGCAGATACAGGGTAACTTAGGGGATAGTGACCACCAATTGTTAGAATTCACTATCTGGTGAATGGTGGGAAAGATAACTAGCAGGGCAGAAGTGCTAGACTTCAGAAAGGCTAACTTCAATGAGCTCAGGAGATTAGTAAGTGAGGCACCAAAGGGCAAGAACATTGGTGAGATGGGAGTCCAGGGAGGGTGGATGTTCCTCAAGGGAATGATCCTTCAGGCACAAAAGGGGACCATCTCAGTGCACATAAAGGGAGGCAAAAGAGCCAGGAAACCCTCTTGGCTGAACAGGGAAATCCAGGAGAGCCTGGGGGGAAAAGAGAGGCATATAGATTGTGGAAGCAGGTGGTAGCCACAAAGGGGGAGTATATCTGTTTGGCTCACACTTGCAGGGTATCAGTTAGGAAGGCTAAAGCAGAAATAGAATTCAGGCTGGGAAGAAAAATTAAAGACAACAAAAAGTCCTTCTTTAGGTGCATAGGGAGCAAAACGAAGGCGCATGGTAATATAGGACCCCTACAGGACAGACTAGGGCAACTGGTAACAGATAGGAGGGAAAAACCTGAGCTCCTAAATGAGTTCTTTGCATCTGTAATCCTAAGCACTGATAAAGACCTATCTCCCAAAGGGACCAAAGACAGGCACAAGAGGGACTCCAATCCACCAACAGTTAGTGCTGAGAACCTAGTGAAGGGGTATTTGAAGGGGCTGGATTTGTTTAAGTGAGTAGGCCCAGATGATCTTCATCCAAGGGTGCTGAAGGGATTGGCCAGTGTCACAGCAGAACCACTGGCACAGTTGTTTGAGCACTCATGGCACTCAGGATGGGTCCCAGAGGACTGGAAAAGGGCCAGCGTGGTTCCTATTTTCAAGAAGGGGAGGAAGGAGGATCCAGGTAACTATAGGCCTATTAGCCTCACCTCTATCCTTGGGAAAACCTTTGAAAAAATTATTAAGGATCACATTTGTGGGAGTCCAGTAGGAAAAATAATGCTGAAGGGTGACCAGCATGGCAGGTAGATCCTGCCTGACTAACCTTGTTTCTTTTTACGACCAGGTCACAAATTGCTTAGATGCAGAACTTGAGGTAGATGTCATCTACTTGGATTTTTAAAAGGCCTTTTATACAGTGTCACATCCCATTCTTACAAATAAATTAAGTAGTTGTGACGCAGATTATTACATGGTTAGGTGGGGTGGAGAATTGGCTTACGGGATGCACCCAGATGGTGGTGGTGCATGGGTTGTTTTCAACTTGGAAAAATGTGGGCAGTGGAGTTCCCCAAGGTTTGATCCTTGGACCAGTGCTGTTTAATATCTTCATCAGTGTCTTAGATAAGGGCATGAAAAGCACTTGGTCCAAATTTGCGGACGACACCAAATTATGGGGCAAAGTAGACACACTGTAGGGCAGGGAGTGGATTCAGGAGGATCTGAACAGATTGGGAAAGTGGGCAGATCAGAATAGGATGCAGTTTAACAAAGATAAGTGCAAAGTGCTGCATCTAAGCAGAAAGAATCAGAAACACACTTAAGGACTGGGAGGTGACTTTCTAAGCAGCACAGCAACAGAAAGGGATCTCGGAGTCATAGTCGACTCCAAAATGAACATGAGTCGTCAATGTAACGAAGTGATAAGTAAAGCCAACTGCACTCTTTCATGCATTAGAAGGTGCATCATGAACAAGTCTAAGGAGGTGATACTTCCCTTCTATGCAGCATTGGTAAGACGGCAGCTGGAGTACTGCATCCTGTTCTGGGCACCACACTTCA
>NW_017729032.1:219492312-219503586 GCF_001723915.1 Gavialis gangeticus
ACAGATGTGACACAACTGCTACTTCATCCACACTTCAAGAGGGATGTGGGTAACCTTGAGAGGGTCCAGAGTAGGGCTAGTCATATGGTTAAGGGCCTGCAGGTAAGATCCTATGGGGAGAGATTGAGGGACCTGAATCTCTTTAGCCTCAGCAAAAGGAGGCTGGGAGGGGATCTCGTGGCCATCTACAAATTCATCGGGGCGGGGGAGCAGCAAGTATTAGGGGACACTCTGTTTACCAGGGCTCCCTTTGGAGTTACTAGGAACAACAGCCATAGACGGGCACAGAGCAGATATAGATTCGACATTAGGAAAACTTTCTTTACAGTGAGGGTTGCCAAAATCTGGAATGGGCTTCCAAGGGCGGTGGTGCTCTCGCCTACCTTGGAGGTCTTTAAGAGGAGACTAGACAAACACCTAGCTGAGGTCATCTGACCCCAGCACTCTTTTCTGGCCAGGGCAGGGGGTCAGACTCGATGATCTACTAAGGTCCCTTCTGACCCTAAAAATCTATGAAATCTATTAAGTGATTGCTTAAAACAGCAGGGACTGGGCTCACTGTCTGAGGAGGGCTCTAGATCTACGCTCTTACGCTTTATATTTTTGAGTTTCAAACATCTAAAATAATAAAAAGTTTTTGAACTGTTCATGCAAACTGATCATATTTAGCAAGTCTCATTTCAAGAATGAAATTCTATGGAGCTGTTGTAGTACCCCCTTGAAACAAATGCTTTTTAAGGGAAGTAATGTTATAAACTTTACAGCACTTCATCAATATTATTCCAACAGCTGATCCCTCAAGGATGAAATGTGAATTTAAAATATGGACACTGACAAAAGCAATAGAAAAGGCAGTGAAAAAGTAAGAAAAATTGCAAGAAGGCTGTGATAGAGTTAGATAAGAAAGCTAGCAAATGGAAAAGCAAACATACAGGTAGGAGGGTCATGAATGAACACCACAGGGAAGAATAGTAAAGAGAACTGAGCAGGAAGTGCAGCTGCTATAAAACAGAGATGGGATGGAGACCCAGGAAAAAAAGGATCCTCTGGAGACTCAAGACTAATTTAGTAGATAAGATTTAGACTCTATTCAGCTTTGTCTATTATAATGGGAACTGGTAACAATAGAAACAATTTCTCAGAGGTTTTTGTCCTGTAGGAGGTAAATGAAGCCCAAAGAAAAAGAAGGAATTTATTTTTTTTAAACCTCTTGGGTTAATTAGAATACTAGAAAATAGAATAATAAGGCGTCTAAAAGGAAAGACTACAATTCATCTCCCAGTGTTTACTTTTAAAGGAAAAAGGCTACCATAAATGAGATAAAAGGAAAAAGGTGATCATAAATAAGACTGTGAAGACGAACTGTGTAACTCAGCTTCAAAACTGTTTTGGTTCTTAAAATGATCACTAAAATAAACAGACTTGAAAATTGAAACTGATAAGCATAAGTGAGATTTATGATTAAAAAAATATGATAGGAAATATAGTTTTACATCCAGGACACAATACGTATCTCAGACATCACACTAAGAATTCTGGGCCCACTCTGCACTTTTTACAATAGAGGCTATAGTGAATGAAGGCATCATAAAAGAATTACAAAATACTGAAGTGCCTGGGTGGTTTGAAGCAGTCACAGTCATGGTCTCCTAACATATCTGGAGAGGGCTGCTGAAATACACTGTATTCTAGCTAATGCTGGGTACCATAGGGTGCTCTCAGCCAAACAGAAAATGGCCCATTCTATGTGATTCCCTGTTCATGCTATGATAGTACAGTTGAACCATTTTTTGCAGACATGCCACAAGTCCTGCATTCTCCGCTAGTGCTACTGTGATCCCCTTCCCCTGCCTGATCTGCTCTGCTTTCTGCTCCCTGCTCCGTGCTCCCTGCTCAATCTGATGCTCTGCTTTCTGCTCCCCATCCTATCTCCTTGACCCCTCTGTGCTATGGGATCATCCAGTCCCATTTGAGCCTCCCTGGCTATGCAGCAGTACAGGATATTGTTCCTCACCTCTTTGAAAGAGTGACATTTTCTTCTTGCCATCTCTGGGATTCTCTGTTTCACAGAATTTGTAATTCCTTGTTATGTATTTTTCTGAAGGTTTGTTCAGAACCCAACAGAAAGGACTGCATGTTACTTAAATCCAATGAAGCTCCTGCTGTCCTACTGATCGGCATTTTCTTCCTTGGGCAGTTTCTTCCTTTATCACCCAGTTTTAAAGGCACGGCTTGCTGAGGAGAACTGGTCCATCCTAACTGATGGGTTTAAATTAATGGTAGTGAAGGCTGAAGAAACCAAATCTGAATTGTATTCCTTAACCCTTCCCCCTCCAAATATTCTTTATTTACATATTTCACTCTTATCCATTAAAATGATCTTATTCCTTTCCCTCTAAACAAAAAATCTGATTTTTTTTGCATTTATTTTTGTTTTATATTTTTACATGCACTTGTACAGATGAGAAGCATTTCACAGATACATCATTTATCCAATTTTTATCAGATCTGTTTGATCAGATCAGATCACATTTTTTCAGGTCCAGAAGTAGTTTCATGCACAATAGCAAAATCATCAAGAAAGATTTCAGTAAAAATACTTAGAGAAATGTAAATATATTTCCTAATTTAGATAGTCTATTTGGAGACTGTATCTCACTTGCCATATTTATTCAGGTGGGCTGACATTTCACTTTGTGCAGAGGACCCATTTCAAGTCCCTTAAACCATTTAAATCCTATTCAGGCTTTATGCTAAGGGCAGAAATTCATCTCTGCAGCAGAATGAAAAATGGCCTAGACTAATTTAAACACATCTTTAACACTGTTTTGAAGCCTAATGTGGTGTCATAAGGATCTCTTTGCAAAGCATGAAATGTTACCCTGAACAGGGCTTCCCTAATATACAGAGCTGTGAACTGTAGTGAACTTGAAACTAATTGATTTGAACAGGACTTCTTATATGAATAAGCCAGACAGGACTTAGGTTCTTAGGCTAGGGACAGAAATTACTCATAAACCAGTATAAGTGATCAGAATCTGGTTCAAATCTGTAATCAAGCTCTGAAAAGCAAACAATCCAAGTATATTTCTTAAGACCTGATTTGTTATTGTAGTATTATGGGCTGGCAAGTGTTCTGGTCTGTCTGCACTGATATTATGGGAGAGGGGGAAAGAGGAAGGGGAAAGCATGGACATTTGTTGATTGCTAAAAGTCGAAGACAGACAAGTAAACAGATTTTGCAAGTATAATAATAAGCCGAAAAAGGTTAGGTTGCATTTCAGGTTTACCAGCTTTGCATGTGTTCTCTACAGTGACTTTAAGAATGAATAAAATAATTTTGGCAATTATGTACCACTAATAGGGTTAAGATAAATAAAAGAATGCAAACAAACAATGCTCATATTCTATTATTTCTTGAATATTTTAAAACAGCTGTACAGAAAAGCCCATAGGTGTTTATTTATACCTATTTAGGAGGCCATGTGGGAGTAGGCAGTGGTGATTTTAGCTGACAAATGGCAGTCAAGGTGAGTCAATAGCTGACATAATGCCAGCTTCCTAAATGTTAAAAGATTGCATGGTTGTAAAACTTCACCAGCTATGTGAATGCTTTTTCTTTTTTATGTAGTTAGAGGTGAACATAAATCTGAAGCCGTTCTCATATATTGGGCATTTTTTTTCATAAATATAAATACCGTACCTAGGCATAGGTATTTCTCTGGTCTTCATACAAGAGAAGGGAATTTGTTGAATGCTTGGTTTACACAGGAAGGAAGATGGGAACTGTTCCTTGGACAACAGTCTGTTACCTTATCATTTCATACATTCTGGCTCTTGAATCAAAGAAAATCAGAACTCAAACCCCAATGTATGTGACAAAAAAAAATCTAACAAGGAATTTTCACAGAGCCTGGATCAGCTTCAGGAGTTCAACTCATCACAAAGGAAGTTTATAGGAAAATTTGACAGGGGTCATTGGTAACATCAAGGGTACAAAAGCTTATGAAAAGCAGTTGCTCACATGAACAGTAAGGATTCTTAGTGTTTTCTGCCTCATGCAGAGAGCTGGACTAGATGATCTATGGTGGTCCCTTCCAGCCGTACTTCTGTATGATTTCTTTTCTTGCTCTCAGAAATATGGAAAATGCCACAAGAACCAGTTCAGACTGAGAGCTACTGATAAGTGCCAATCACAGTGCAATTCTTTGATGGAGCTTTTGTTTGTATTTGACTTTATGCCAAAAAATGGGTAAAATGTTTCATATACTTGTCTCTCCTTCCTTAAACAAGGAGTTTAAACAATTTGGAGAAAAAGTTAAAAAAAATGTAATGTGTTTTTGTGTTTTTCTTTTCTTTCTTGTACTCAGAACACATATAACCCTTTATAGCGAAGCTAAAGCGTAAAAAGGAACCTACGCAATTCATGATTTTGTAGCACCGTCCTTGTTATTGAAATCGGCAAAAAACAACCAGCAGTCCTCCTGGTGGCTGCAGCCTGGCCATAAAATCTGCCAGGGGCATAGCGGGGCAGTGGGGTTGCTGGCACGGAGGGGGCAGGCAAGATAGCTGCTGCCCCCACCCCACCCCACCCCACTCCACCCCACTGTTCAGCTGAGGACTGTCTGTTGTACAGCCTCGTCCCTGTCTACCAATCGGCAGTGAGGGGCAGGGCTGCATGATGGACAGCCCTCAGCCAATCAGCAATAAAATGTACAGCCCTTTCAACCAATTAGCAATGAGAGTTAGGGCCACTGGGGTCCCTTGGTCAATCAGAGGCATGGGGTGCGGGACCCACCACAATTAAGCCCATGAAAATTGGCCACTTGCCTTCTCAAGTTGGGTAGGTCTCTAGTAATAAGCAGGGGTCCTAGTTTTCTCCGATTTAAAAAAAATCCCCAATTTTTGGTTAAAAAAAAGTAACCCAAAATCCACATTTTTCTGTGATTAAACTGAAACACCACTATCTATAGATAGGGTCTATATATCTCTGTATAGATATATTTATCTCTATACATAGATAGATAGATAGATATCTATATAGATATAGATAGATATATTTATAGCTATAGTGATGTTTCAGTTTAATCATAGAAAAATGTGGATTTTGGTTTAGTTTTTTATATCTGAAAATTGGGGATTTTTTTAAATCAAAGAAAACCAGGATCCCTGGGAATAAGGTAAGATAAGTTTGTCTAACTGGCAGCCCATGAGGGGCTATACTGTAGCCCTTGGGCTCTTGCCCATCTGCCACTCCCACCATTGCTCTGGCTGCAACAGCAGTTGGGGTCTCTGGGCTCCCTTTCCCTCCTCCAGCTGTTGCTTCCTGGCCCCCATGCCACATCCTGTGCCTCAGGGTGAGGCAGTGTGACACATGGCACAGGGAGTGGTGGGTGAATCCGGAGCCATGCAGATACACAGTTAAGAGGGACAGGGAGCACCTGTGAGGGCACACAGTGCAGCAGCGGGGGTTTCTACGTGACCTGGAGGCCTGAGGCTCTCCCTGGTCCAGCACACATGGTGTATGGCCCCCAGCTGCTTAGAAGTTGGGCTGTTCTGAAGCAATCACACGTTGAGCTCAGAGAGGTAGTTAGCCATGTTAGTTTGAAGTCAGGCAAAAGGCAGGGCAGGGTGGTACCTTAGGGCATCTTTATATGTGCTCCAGGGTGGGGGAGAGGCTTTAATTAGATCAGCTCTCAGGAGCCACTGTAACTAAAGTGCCTTCAGGGTCATATGTATTCAGTGTCCCGCACTTCAAAATGGCAGGGGGTGGGCTTTAGTTAGTGCTTGTTTGGTGACCTTTAGTTAAAATGCCCCAGCCACCATTTTGAAGTGCAGAGATGCTAAATGCATGTGATGCTGAGGCTGCTGGAGTGTGCTAAATACCACACACTAGCAGACTCAATTAATTAAGTTTGCTCTGAAGTATTCTAATTAGAATGCATTGGAACAGGCACATGTATAGGTGCCCTTAAAGACTAAGTAGGTTCAGAGAATCATGAGCTTTCTGACAAAGTAGCCTGTTACCTATGAAAACTTATGCCTCTTTGAACTAGTTAGTCTTCAAGGTGCTACCCTGCCCTGCCTTCTGAGTGACCTATAGGCAGCTTATTCCCCCAAACCCTAACAGTGCACTAAACAAGGCAAAAAACTTTCTCTGATCACTAGGTCCTTCATACACTTTAAGTGAGGTGCAATTTTCCATTTTCTGAGACTTCTACAGTCAGAAGGGCCAAATCCTAGGCCAAATGTCATGCTTGACTTCAATAGGTCACATCATCCTCAGCTGACAATGCCGATTAAAAGCTGTCAACTGGTAATGTGGATTTCTACTGGTCGCTGTGATCCATCACTCTTTTGGAGGAGAATGCATTCCAAGACAGTGAAGAAGACTGGATTCCCTTAAAATCATTCCACAGCAAAAGGACAAGAGTAATCATCCATAACCTTGCAGCAGCACCACTGAGATACATACACAGTGTTTTAGAACACCTGTAAAATGCTTTCAGAGTGGTACCGGGGGGGAAGGGGCAGAGCCAGGAATTCTTCCCATGGGGATATGCTATACAGCTTCAAATACAGCCAGTAATTGTACCTATCTCCTGTGAGTAGCAGCCTCCCTCTCATGCACAATTTCACTTTCATAAAGATGAATTTTATAAGGGATGTAAGTTAAGTCAGAATCTTGCCCCATAAATTCAATTGTCTGGAGCCCCGTCCTGTTTTCAGCCATTTACCTATACACTTTCTTCTTCATGTGAAAATTCTTGTTCAAGTAACTTGTTCTAGGCCAGGCTTGTCAGAGAAAGTTTTTGGGCTTCCTAATGTGGGCAACAGATATAATTTAAAATTGGTCTTTCATTTAATCTGGAACTAATCTATGAAAACAGCCTTAGTTACGTATGAAATAATGTCAGTTTCTGTAAGACATGTCAGTTCTGGCAAGTATTGATGTACCCAGAACACTCCGTCAAAATCTGAACATTTTTGTTGTAATCTTGCTCACATATATTAAGTGTACTTTATAAATTAAGTGTTATTTTAAGCACTTTTAACTTCTGCTGGTACAGCATGCTATTTTGGTCTCGAAGGTTGTATACAGGGGGGTTAGGTGGAGGCTAGATTGTGTTAAAAATGGCAACCTGATCTAGCTTAGTTCGCTCAGATGCAGACCTTACACTTAGATCACTAGTTAAGTTGATCTAAGTGCAAACTGTGGAGAAGCTCCAGGAAGCTCCGGGAAGGTTAGATCCATCTAAAAATGGCTGACATGATCTAATTTAACTCATCTTCAGAAGTAGTCTAACTTAGATCAGGTTGCCTGTTTTTAGCCAATACCCAATGTATCTGGGGAGGCTTAAAGACACCTTGACACATATAGCATAAAAAATGCTGGGGTGGGGTGCAGGAGCAACTAGGAAAGCCCAGAAGCTTGGGAAATACCCGTGGTAGAACAAAGGCACAGCTATGCCTAGACCAACCCTCACCAGTAACTGTCCAACTTCTTCCTGAAGACCTTCAGTCCCCAACTTCCTTTGGCAGTCTGTTTCACTGCCTCACTATTCTAACAATGAAGAAGTTTTTCCTGAAATCCAATCTAAACTTCGTTGCTGCAACTTCAAGCCATTAGTCTGCCTCCCCCACTCTGTAGCAAGAGAAGAATAGACCCTGGTCCCATGGATTGAGGGGAGAGTCCCCCATCCCCTAAGACCTCCCTCCATCGTGGACCTCACCAGCGTCCCTGATGCTGCCAAAGACTCTTGGACTCCAGCAATTCCTCTGTAGGCCTAGCCTGCCCCCAGATCCTACTTGGCCCCCCCAGCCTCTCTGTGGACCCCCTGATCTATTCCATAGCCTGCTTGCCTACTTGATCTCCGCTCCCCCCACACTAGGTCTCCTCTTCCCAGCTTACCTTAGATTAGGTTGCTATTTCCCTGAAAGTCTATACACAGCCAAAGAGCAGTGTACTAAGTTTGGCCCATTTTTTCTAAATCCTCTGTCTTCACCAGCAAAACCTTTAGTTTGCTAAGCTCTCAGAGATAATGGCACAATTGGCATATATTGGTATTACACTGCGGGTAAGAAGCACCCAACTTTGTTCCAAATGTGCAATCCATTTTAAGGAATTAATGTTGCTTTGGAACAGGCAGCAGCATTTAAAGTGTAGCATAATTGCACTCATTTAGCTGCTAGCCAATTATCCCTTACCAATATAAGGCTGTCTTTCCAATGTATAAGACTCAGGATGTATATTTTAAAGCAAAATGTACACAGTAAATCTATGCCATCAAAGGACTTCACATTAGGGAGCACCACATGAAACATGCCATGACACTCCTTTGCATGTCAAGACATGTATCTACCTCAGAGCAATACTGGGCATGCCCCACTAGGCCCTCTCTCTGGGGGCCCCTAGCAGACATGAAAACAATAGTACAGTTGGGATCTGGGGAATCTTATGCTCCATTGCAAACACTGCATGTTCTGCAATTTTCTCCCCATTGCAAACATTGAATGCCAGATGGGGATGGCAGGATGCACAATGTTTGGGATGGGCATGAAACTCCCCAGATCACAATCACATAACATGATTACCCCCAGGCTGATCTCCAGGGATTGTCAGCCCCAACCCTAGCCAGTTTGAGACCCTGGGCCAGTACAAACAATAGGCACTTTGAAGTGCCTTGCTGTTGGATCTGTTCACCCACTTCCCACCCTTTTGCCCTCTCCTTCTCTCCACCTCTCATCTGATCCATGTGCTGCCTTCCCCCTGACCATGCTGTTATTCAGTTCTGGTGGGTTCAGTTTGTTGGCAGTCAAATGACATTTAATAAAGTTCTGATCACTGAACTAAACACTTAGGATATTAATAGATTTCTTTCTCTTGCCAAAATGGTGCGTGCAGAGCAAAGCAGTACTGATGAAACAGAAGACAATAAGACCTGATTCTCCACTGGAGTTATTTGTGCAGAATGGGTCCAAAACAGTATCATTCTGACTTGCTACTGTTTTACTTTAATTTGCACATATGGAAAAGCCTGCCCAAATGCATAGCAAACAGAGTCAGTAGAAAAAGAACGGTGGTCCCTTAAATATTCTTTTTCTGATAAAAAAATGTCTAGCCCCCAGTTTATTGGCACAGAGATTCTGCTCACTCTTGGAACAAACAAAGCAAGTAGCAAAAATATTTTATACCATTCACGTAAGTATCAGTATAAAATTATGAATGACTGGAAGAAAGCTTCAGTCCAGAATTTAAATTACCCAGACAATGGGTTAACTATAAAAAGAACCCTTGCAGGAATTCAGACTTACCCTTTTCAATATCAGCATGCATGCTTGCAGAAACAGTAATGCAAGCTCCTTAAAGCATCTTCTGTATTTATTCCCAGAAATGTAATTTTGTTACATTCAGAACAGTTTTAGATGATAAAGATAATTAAGAAACAATGTAATTGTGCTTTCCCTTTCTTTCCTATACTCTGAACACATACAACCCTTTAAAGGGAATCAGAAGTATGCTGAAGTATGGCAAGGCAATGGGTGGCCCACGAGGGGTTTAATTGCCATCACTCTGCATTGTAAAGCTCTCTCCTCTGCCTTCTATACTTCATTGGCCTCTCAATACTTGTAATTCCACCTCCCATCCCTTAACTCTCTTCTAGGCTCCAATTAAGGAAATAATCCTGATTCCAGAAAGGGTGTGAACATATACTTAAACTCCATCAAAAACAATGGAACTTATATTCTTCCTGGAATTCTGACCTGTGTGGGTAAAGTCAAGAATAAGCTCAATTGTCCTGAATCAATGTTATTCAACCTCAGCCTAGCTGGAAGAGAGAGTTTCCTGCTCAGCTACCCGCACTTTCAGGAAATTGAGTTCCAGGTACTGAATATTTGAGGCCCATGTAAACTCTGGCCTCTGGCAGATGTTACATTTAAGACATGACTACTCTGTTAATTGTGTTGCAAATAGTAACCTGGCCTCACATTCAGGGAATTAATGACATCACAAAGCGAACCCAGCCACAAAAATATTACACAAAAGATATGCAGTGTTAATGTGCCTAGTTTCCATTATGCCTTAAATTGAAAGTGTGGCAGGGTTAGTAATCAGCCCCAGTGTGGTTCATGGAGTTGGCTGGGTCAAACAAGAGTCCATGTGGTCCCTGGAGCTAGCTGACAATCACCTGGTTGTTTGCCACCCTGCACTGGCAAGTAGGGCATGATTGGATTTGATCCCTGATCCCTAAATCATGCATCCTGCCATGACATGTGGCACAGCAGGAGGAATGGCTGTTGGGATTAGGGATCAGATCCCATCACACCTTTAAATGAACATCTGTCAGTGGCCTATATCTCTTTTTACCCTCTATTAACAACCTAGTGTATTCTTGTGAAAGTAGAACTGGGATGGGCATGGGCCCAGAGGATCAACTCAGATCTGAAAAGATTTTACATTCCCTTGAATTTTCCTCTGGCTCAGGGAAACAGATGTGAAGAATTTCTCAAATGAATGACATGCACACAGTGAATTTTCCTGCTAGGGCAAACAAACCTAGCAATACTTCATGCATCATGTTATACAGTTTGGATTACAGTACATGAAAAAATGATGGACCTTCTTTGCCAATAACAAGGAGTTCCCCCATGGTGTTATTTTTAAGTGCAAAGAAGGAGGGTCCAACCCTGCCTTACTGAAAAAAAGAGCACTGACTGTGATGGGAGCATTATCAGGTCTACAGTCCATATTACTGCAAAGAAAACATAATTTAAGAAGTCAAACATAAGGGGTAAAGAGTTCAAAAGAAGTTTGTTTTCTTTTCATGTTGTGTTCTGTGGGCATGTATATTTTCAGGTCAAAGTCTCATTTACAGCAAGACCCTTTACACCTCTATAACAGTAAAAAGGAACATTATCACAAACATAACTAAGTTATACTCACTTAAAGCCATGCTTATATTTCCAGAGCGTATCTGAGACCAAATTGAGAATGGAGCTGTTCATGCTTTGCGCTGTCAGAGTAGCCCCTTTCAATCAAGTTCATTCTTGTACTAACATAGTATAGAAAGCAGTGTAATGCTTTTTCATTTGATTCAGGTCACTACCTGTGACTCCTAGTGAGTAACTGCAGATACTCTGTATTGAAGTAGCATGGAGCCTTGCTTTTTGTTGCAGTACAGCAACAAAAACTGGTGGGAACAATGTCAGATTTGGTGGTTTCAGAACAATCCAAGCTTGAAGGGCTGGGAAAACTTGTTACAATTGATTTAA
>NW_017729032.1:219508586-219516273 GCF_001723915.1 Gavialis gangeticus
TGGTTCACTACCTGTGACTCCTAGTGAGTAACTGCAGATACTCTGTATTGAAGTAGCATGGAGCCTTGCTTTTTGTTGCAGTACAGCAACAAAAACTGGTGGGAACAATGTCAGATTTGGTGGTTTCAGAACAATCCAAGCTTGAAGGGCTGGGAAAACTTGTTACAATTGATTTAATATATACATTTAAAGACATGAGTAAGTATATGCAACATTCTGTATTTTCAATTCCCATCCCCCCTCCCCCGGAATCAGAATAAAACCAAAAGATATTCAAAACTGAAATACTGTTCTCATATGGCATCCTTAAAATGTTTTATTTTTCAAATATAAAGAAGTCTTTTAGACAAAAAAGGTCATTTAAAAAAGAAAAATCAAATGACTCTTCCAAAATACTTTGGTTCTATTTTTACTACTGAAATAGCACCAAAATAGATATGTTCCTTTAGGAAATTTGGTTTTGATGAAACTAATTATTTCAGACAGAAAAACATACTATTAAAATTGTCAACCAATGCTACCATTAAGGTTCATATGTAGAAAATACGATCAATATAATTCAAGATTATAATATAGTCATAGTTGTCGTACCATATTTTGTTACACCTGAAGACTACAACAATGTTTAGCTTGACAAAAATAAGGGTAGCTGTATTTAAGCTCTTCATTAACATACCAATACTCTTGTATTTTCCAGGATGATTGGCTTACAAAAGCAATAGGAGAATATTCCTGAATTTGATTTAGCTTGTTTGCACGTCTCTATTCTCTCTGCAGTCTCTAGGCAGTGATATGAAAGTTGTAAGAATCCTGCTGTATGTATTTTTGAGGAAAAGATAAAATAGGTGACTGAAATGTTATTTTCTTCATTGTATTTCTTATCAGATTTTATTTCTTCCTGTAAAAGAATACTAACAAGATGAGTGGGACACATACTTGACCTACCTCTTATATTCTTATAAAAATGTGAACATGGAACACTTTCCTTACTTTGTTAATTCACTGTACAAGTGGTAAAGTGAAATGTACAAAGTAGCAACTTCCCTTTACACAAAGGTTCCCATTTCTCTTAATATCCCACACCAATAGACATTTTAAAATATTGGATTATATGTATCCTCAGTGTAAACAATATTTTTGTAGTAATGGATCAGTTTTGCATTATACTTTTTTTAATAGTAACCAAATTTCTACTAGTTATTAAAATATATAATAATCCAAGTATAAAAAACATTGATGTACAAAAGGAACAAGTTTGGACTACTTTGGGCACCTCTCAATCTGATTGCAGTTAACAGAAAAAGTAATAACTTGACTTTTAAGTAGGTTAAAAATATTGATGCTTTTTAGAATTATCAACTACTTTCTACTGATCCAAAGCCCACTGAAATCTTCCTTCTACCTTGGGGAGAGTTTTTGACCACTTTACCAAAAAGCAAAACATTTTTGTCCTGAGATTAAGCATGAAATTGTTAGATGAAAAGTGACATGGTGAAGGGGTGAAGTGACATGATGAAAAGTGACATGATGAAAAGTGAAGGGGAACCAATAAAGGATTTGGGAATAAGTCAAAGCCACCACTATGGAGTCATTAGCACAATTCCATTAAAAATATTCTCAGGGATAGAATTCATTAATCATTCTTTCACTCACATTCTTTCATTGTGACTGTGAATGTCTACATGGACAGAGATACATGGAATAATTCATGCCTTCAATGAATAGGCATAGGTAAGGATCACAGAATTTCCAAGGTATTTCAAAGGCACTGAAGACCAAACTAATGAATTAATCCCAAAAACAATAAGGCTGGGGACAGAAGTTACATATAAACAGGTTTAAGTGATCAGAAACTGTCCAGTGCACATAAACCAGTTTCAAAATGGCCAAAACTGGTTTAAGATAAAGCTGATAGAAGTAGTATCAAACTTAACTGATTTGGGTCAAACCAGTTTATGAAACTTCTGTCCCAAACCCCTTCCTAGTTCAAGTTAAATCACAGTCCCTCAGCATCCCAGCACGCTTTGTAGCCCTGGGCTGGGCCAGGCAGTCTGCTCCAGAGAGCAGGACTAGCACTACCCCTCTGCTCCCCAGCTGGAACAGTAAAGGTGGGCTCACAGCTCCCTCCACCCCTCCCCCTCAGGCAAACCCTAGCTGGCATCTGGGCCCAGGAAGTGGGGGTTAAACTCACCTTCCCCTGAGTACAGAACTGCCTTACCCTGCTGGCTTAGTGCTGGTTGCAACTGTAGACTACAAATCCCAGAGGCACCTGGAAGCAGGAAGAGGAAGTGATGAGCAACCCTGCAGAGTCCTGCTGTTGTGATTCTGGACTGCAAATCCCAGAGACCTTGGGTGCAGCAAAAGAGGAAGCAAACACATAACCCATGCTGTGTTTATAGTTCTTCAGTTTATAGTTTTTCAGAAAAATAACTATTCTTGTTCAGAAGCTTTTATGAATTCAACACCACTACTTTTTCTCCTCCCCCAACCCCAACCAGGCAGACCACAGGCTGGGGCCTGGCTATGCCCCCTCTGCTCCAGCAGGGAAGGGGAAAAATCTTGGAGGGCTTCTGTCTTCCCTCCCCTTTGGCAGTGGCTGGCAGGGATGCTCTAGTGTCCCTGGCTTCTGGCTTGAGCCACTGTGGGTATGTGGCGGCATTTTCTGCATCAAAAGTTAATGTGTATTCATTTGCTTATCGGTTCAATATCTGCAGTTTAGACTAACCTGCAAAGACTGAATCAATTCAGCCTCAGGGTGTTTGACTGTCTGTACTTAGCCTAATAGACTGACATCCTAATATAGAAACTTCTGGTCTTTCTCCTGGAAGAAAGTAAAAAGTAATGGATGTTATTCAATGCAAACGTCTTTGTGATATTACCTTTTTCAGCTCAGTCCATTTTTGTAGCAAAGTGGTCATGCCTCCCTGTTTAAATCACATGCGTATATTTTGTTCCAAAGTACCTGAACTAGACCTTAGATTCTCTCTCTCCAGCATGAAGATGAAGACGTAGAGACAGATTTAAGAGTACAATGCCTTCAAGCACAAAACAGGGACTTATTCCTTTTTGAAAAATAAACCATCATAATACAGGCCTATAATGACATTGTTGATATGCAACATTTTTTTCCTGATTAATTTACTGCATGGCTGAGGTGATTCTCTATAACAAGACATCTAACATTATGCCTCTGAATGTTTGATAAGGATGTTACAAAACAGTGTTCTGGAAAACCACATATGCAAAATTCATAAGGTGTTTTCTTACTCTTGCTAGACCATATGTCAGCAGGTGTTTTACATTGGGCCCTCAGTGCGTACTTCTGAATTATTCCCTAAATAGGAAATATTTTGGTAAAAGCAAAAGGTTTTGAAGATATTTCATGCCTCATTAGAAACTATAGGGCCAATCACTAATGGTTATACCAAATGTGTACTTATTCGTGTACTTTTTTCTCACTGTGAAAATATTTCCAGCCTTTGCCCATTACAAATGCTACAGTGTATGATGTGCGAATCAATCCTATCTGTGCAGACACAGCAGAATGAAAGGTATAATGATGTGGGAGTGAAGTGTCAATGCATAATTCATATCTGACAGTGCACTGTATCGAGCTCTATCAGGCAGCGTTCCATGGCAGAGAGATCCTCAAATGCTCCTGAAATTCATCTGCATCAGCTCATTGTGTTTCTGCTTGGGTGGCAAAATCGATCATTTAGAATGAGTGAAATGCCATTCAGTAATGCTGCCAGAGCAGAGAATAAGAGAAAGGTATAGGTATGTGCTACTTGGTCAAGACATTTCTAGCCAAGAAACACATCTATGGGACTTTTTCTTCTGTTCAAAAACTTTCTTCTCTAGTCCCCACACCTCCAAATAAATAAAAAACCCACATGAACCATACCATTCACATTAGTAAATATTCTTCACGCTTAGCCCTGCAAGGTACTGTGTACTGGTCCACTGAAGGAGAGGGGACTACCAAAGTGCATAAAGGTAAATGTGCATATGCTTAAAAGATTTTCTGGCTCTGGATTCAGTAGTAAAGCTGTAGTTTAGAGTAAAGGCTCCCAGGGTTTCCCAAACATGCCCTTATTGCATTTATGTATTATAGGTCTGAGGGTGAGATCATCAGCTGATGTAAATCAGTACAGCCCAGTGAAGGTAATTGAAGCTATGTTGATTTACACCACACAGTAATAATACAATCACCCACTGTAAATCCAGGTAAGATATACATTAAAGGCTTGATCATGCACCATTGGAAATCAGGTGCTAGCTATTGTAATTCTTAGAATAAGTTTAGTTGTAGCTGACTGAATTGTCGTTCTAGCTATTTTTGTCTGGTTTGAAATGTCATTTTAAACTTTCTTTAAAAAAAAATAAAAAGTCTTTCACAATTTGAAATAATGTTTTGTTTCTCATATCCAGTGATTCTGTGTTATTCTATTGCCATAACCACAATGTTTATTATGTACCAGCTCAGTGTATTGTGACAATACTGCCAAATTATTGCTTTTGTTTCTCTAAAACTCAGGATTTCTTGTTTTGCAAGAGCAATAAAGGACATCCAAGTTGATGTATTATATACCATACAAATCTAGCACAATGGGATTTGAAATAGCTGAGAAAGTAAAACTGAATAATATCACAATTTATAACTGAAACTCTAATACAATAAACTTTCACTGCAATATCACTCATTTGATTTTTAATTTAGTGTTTTTTGTTAGAAGAGAAGTCACTTGCTGCTTAGGTGATAAATTTTCAAAGACTGTCATGATAGCCTTTTTGCAACTGTTATCCTAAGTGATTTCAAATATTTTGGCTTGGCTTAGATTTGTGTGTAAACTGAACCCTTTATGCAGGTTCAGGCTCAGAGAAAAGCAGCATTTTCCAAAATGGAAAAGAACATATTTCTAAACTAATAAATAATCATTATTGTTGCCTAGCTGGGATAATAGCTAACATCTTATACAATAATTTAGTGTATAATATCTTGAAATGAAAATGCTATTGCTAGCTCCAGGAGGGATTGTCACACAATGATTTTAGTCTTAAAAATACCTACACATAAGGTCCAGGTCCTTAGCTACTATAAATATATTTATTTCAGTGGAATTATACTGTTTTATACTAGCTGAATGCCTGGTTCATAATATGGTATCATAGGAAATTCTGTTGCTTGCATTTTACCCCATAAGTTCCCATATTAGACATAACCTTGAGGCTCATGAGAATGAAAAGCTAATGCTTTAGCTATCAGATAGGCACAGTTGCCCCAGTCCTGAAACTGCCCACAGAGGTTCCATGGACTGCTTCTTCTGCTTTACTCAGCATTGATGAGACTGCAGCTGGAGTATTGCATCCAGTTCTGGGCGTCACACTTCAACAAGGATGTGGTAAAGCTTGAGAGAGTCCAGAGAAGATCCACCTGTATGGTCAGAGACTTGCAAGGCAATCCATATGAGGAAAGGCTGAGGAACTTGGGTCTCTTCAGCCTAAAAAAGAGAAGGCTGAGAGGGGACTTGGTAGCAGCTTACTGCTATATCAGGGGAATACATCAAGGGCTGAGTGAACAACTGTTCACCAGGGCACCCTTGGGGAAACCCAGGAGTAAAGGCCACAACCTCCTGGAAGACTGTTTAACTTCCTGGAATCCTGGAAGGCTTAACACTAGGAAAAACGTCTTCATAGTTAGGGTGTCCAGACTGTAGAATAAACTTCCTTGAGAGGTGGTGCAGTCATCTACCCTAGAAATCTTCAAGAGGAGACTGGATGGTCACCTTGCTGGGGGCATGTGACTCCAGTTGTCTTTCCTGTCTAGTGCAGGGGGTTGGATCTGATGATCTTGTGAGGTCCCTTCCAGTCTCTTACAATCTATGAATCTACAATTGGAAAAGGGCAAACATAGTGCCCACATTTAAGAAAGGCACAAAGTATCAGCTAGATGAATGGACTGTAAGATGGATAGAAAATTGAATGGAGCATTGGACTCAGGGAGTAGTAATCGATGGCTTGATGTCTAGTTGGCAGCTGGTATCAAGTGGGGTGCCCCAGGGGTCGGTCCTGGGGATGGTTTTGTTCATTGTCTTAATCAATGACCTGGAAGATGGCATGGAGTGCACCCACAGCAAGTTTGCAGATAACACCAACGGGGCGGGAGGGGAGGGAGTAGTAGATACACTGGAGGGTAGGCCTAGGATTAAGAGTGACCTACACAATTTGGAGGATTGGGCCTAAAGGAATCTCAAGAGGTTCAACAAGGACAAGTGCAAAGTCCTGCACTTAGGATGAAATAATCCCATGCACCAGTACAGGCTAGGGACTGACTGGCTAGGCAGTAACTATGCAGAAAAGGACCTGGGTGTTATAGTGGACAATAAGCTGAATATGAGCCAACGATGTGCCCTGGTTGCCAAGAAAGCTAACGGCATACTGAGCTGGATTGGTAGGTGTTTTGCCAGTAGGTCAAGGGAAGTGATTGTTCCCGCTGTTCAGTACTGGGGAGGTCACATCTGGAGTACTGTGCTCAGTTTTGGGCCCCTCCACTACAAAAAGGATGTGGATAAATTGGAGAGAGTCCAGTGGAGGGTGACAAAAATTGTTCAGGGGCTGGGGCACATGCCTTATGAGGAAAAACTGAGGGAACTGCGCTTATTTAGTTTAGAGAAGAGGAGCCTGAGCAGGGATTTTACAGCAGCCTTCAACTACCTGAAGTGGAGTTTGAAGGATGATGGGACCTAGACTGTTCTTAGTCATGGTGGATGACAGAACAATAAGCCACAGTCTGAAGCTGCAGAAAGGGAAGTTTAGGTTAAATATTAGGAAGGATTTTCTCACTAGGAGGACAGTATAACACTGAAACAGGTTACTCAGAGAGGTGGTGGAAGCTCCATCCTTGGAGGTTTTCAAAACCTGGCTAGAAAAAGCTTTTGCTGGGATGATCTAGTTGGGGATGGTCCTGCTTTGAGCAGGGGGTTGGACTAGATGACCTCCTGAGGTCCTTGCCAACGCTCATTTTCTATGATTCTATGATAAGCTAGGTAGGTGCCATGCAGGCTTCCCCACAGGGTCCCACTAGTACCCCTCACTCCTGAACTTCTCAATTCATAGGATGTTTCTGAACAGAAATTGCCAGTTGTGCAGTAGTTTCCATGTGGGCAACTGGGCTGAGACTCTTAAAATAATTTCCCCTTGCACTGCAAGCAGAGAGATCAAACCAATCTTCATTTAAAACCATTGCAAGATGCAGCAAATTCATCCTGGAAGCTGGCACTTAGAAACAGTTGTGAAAAAACAGTAATATCAGTCAGTATACTCGCCACTCACAACAACACTACAGTCATCAAGGATAAAGTGAAACTCTGTGCAGAGATGTCTGCTTACTATTGGAGGTCTCCTCTAGAGAAGGATTTAGGGGGCAACATTTAACATACATCAAGCTGATCAAGTATAAGCCCCGGATTTACCTTTTGTTGTTACTCAGTCAGTTTAGCATAGATTAAAAGGCAGAACCTTGTTTACACTCCACAGTAAATTATAATATATGAGGCAACACATTCCAACTTCACACCTGATATCCTCATCAAAAAGCACACAAATCTCACGTAAGTCCTCAAAATAGGACATAAATTGCTTTTAAATGGCTCATGGGCCTTGTGCTGATCTACTGCAGATGAATTAA
>NW_017729032.1:219521273-219524653 GCF_001723915.1 Gavialis gangeticus
GGGCAACATTTAACATACATCAAGCTGATCAAGTATAAGCCCCGGATTTACCTTTTGTTGTTACTCAGTCAGTTTAGCATAGATTAAAAGGCAGAACCTTGTTTACACTCCACAGTAAATTATAATATATGAGGCAACACATTCCAACTTCACACCTGATATCCTCATCAAAAAGCACACAAATCTCACGTAAGTCCTCAAAATAGGACATAAATTGCTTTTAAATGGCTCATGGGCCTTGTGCTGATCTACTGCAGATGAATTAATTTTGCCTCAAATTTTGCAAGCCTATAGGATATTGATAGCACTCAAGTCCTCACAAGTTTGGGACCTAATAAAAATAAAATTACTTGGTTTTTCTGCCAAAAGATAAATACACAGATCACAGAATTCAGTAAGTACAGTGAGGGAGAAAGGAAATGAAAGATCAGTAACCAGTCATCACTGTTTGGGATTTCTTGGAGGTGGCGTATTGATTTTATAGGATTTTTAAAAAGCCTTATCTTGTTTATTTTATGTAACACTGGTTAAAATTTGGGAGAGTTCCTTGTCAGTATGCATGTTGGTTGTCTATTACTGTTAATTCTCTTAACCCCTTTAGTTTTCCTTGGGTAGAAGCCATTCATGCATAATATAGTACAAATAAAAATATGATCCCTTTAAGCCTGAGGCAGAAGTTCTCAATAACTTTGTATTTATAATAAAGGAAAAATTGTTTAGCTGGACTATTGATAAAAACAAAGTGTGTTAAACCCAAGACATACACAAATTGGATGTAAACATAAGCATCTTTGGAGTGAGGTTTCTGAATGGGGCAGAAACCCCATTCTACAGTATTTACAAGACAGCTATTATCATAAGCTGTTTAGAGGGTGGTGATTAATATCTTCACACTGAGGAAGCCTGGGATTTAAATAGATTAAGTGTAGCTTTTCTGTGGAGTCACCCATTGGGAATGTGAGTGACAGAGGCCAAGAAAGTGTAGGAAAACGTCTTCTTTTTTTAAGCTATTCATTCTCTCAAGGTTGACAAAGTCCAACCAATCCTCAGTGCTTTTCTCATTCCCAGTCACATTACTTTCTAGCACCACAAATTCTTCAAGAGCTAGGGTGGCATGGGTAATCAATCCTATTTTGGGGACCCCTCCCAAACTGGGGGGTGGTGACTGAATATGGCACTGTAGAGTTCCAACATACTGTGCCTCACTAATTCTGTAACGAGTTACTCAGACGAATACCATGCTTTTTTCCTCTTAACTTCCAGTGCAATTAATTCATCCTGAGCTCTGAAGTCAAAAGAGGTTCTTTCATGTTATTAAGCAGCATCACCAGTAGCAAGAGGCCAAATTATGCCCTAAAATATTTTTGTGGCAATCCAAGCTAAGATTTCATTAACATGTATATAATAGTTTCATAGTTTCTAGGGTCGGAAGGGACCTGAGCAGATCATCTAGTCCGCCCCCCTGCCATGGCAGGAAGAGCACTGGGGTCAAATGACCCCAGTAAGGTGGTCATCCAACCTCCTCTTAAAAACCCCCAGGGTGGGAGCCTGCACCACCTCACTTGGAAGCTGGTTCCAGACCCTAGCCGCCCTGACCGTGAAGTAGCGCCTCCTGATGTCCAACTTAAACCTTCCCTCTGCCAGCTTGTGACCATTGTTCCTGGTCACTCCTTGCGGCGCTCGGGGGAACAGGGACTCCCCCAGCGCCTGCTGATCCCCCCTAACCAGTTTATAACAGGCCACAAGATCCCCCCTCAGCCTTCTCTTTTGAAGGCTGAACAGGTTCAGGTCCCGCAACCTTTCCTCATAGGACCTACCCTGCTGTCCCTTGATCATACGAGTGGCCCTCCTCTGGACCCTCTCCATGCTGTCCACATCCCTCTTAAAGTGCGGCGCCCAGAACTGGACGCAGTACTCCAGCTGCGGCCTGACCAGTGCCGCATAGAGGGGGAGGATCACCTCCTTGGACCTGCTCGAGATGCATCTGTGGATGCACGACAAGGTGCAGTTGGCCTTCCTAGCCGCCTCCCCACATTGCCGACTCATGTTCATCTTGGAGTCAATAATGACTCCCAGATCCTTTTCCACCTCCGTGCTGACAAGAGGGGAGTTCCCCAGCCTGTATGTATGGTGCCGATTGTTCCTCCCCAGGTGCATCACCTTACACTTGTCTGTGTTAAACCCCATCCTATTCTCCTCTGCCCATCCTTGTCCAAGGGTTCTAGGTCCAACTGTAGCCTGTTGCTCCCCTCTATTGTGCCCACATCCCCCCATATCTTAGTGTCATCAGCAAACTTGAACAGGGTGCTTTGCACCCCCTCATCCAAATCACTGATGAAGATGTCCCTGTGCCCGTCTGGTCTTGAACATCCGGTCACGCGCTGCGCAGCCGCAGATGCTCGGGGGTGTTTGCCTGTCCATCCCTGCTGTCCTGCCGAGTGGATGTCTCTCTCCCAAGTAGTCTCTCCCCAGTCTCGCCTGCCACAACTTTGTATCTTATTCCAGTGGTGGGGTGTCCGACTGCTGGGGTTCTCTCAAGTATGGGACAGCTGTATGCCAATCTTCTACGAGGCTCCACCTTCCCTTTACCTCACACTTACACCCTGCCTTGACGGGTTCACGATGTCCTTCAGCTGGTTTCTCTGACTGTTGGGGTTCTGCAGATGCTCGCTGGGGATGGTTGTATCAGCCTGCGGGGCCTAACCCTACCTCTGCCCACAGTGCTTTACTACTGCCTGGCCTCCCAAGGGATAGCACCCCTCCTGGTCTTAAGCAACACCTGGTCCCTAGATACCTTGCACCATAACCCCTCCAAAGGTGGGAAACAAAAGAAACGTTATCAACAACAAAGAAAATATGAAGATGTGCACAAAAAGGGGAAGGTCTCTGCCCTCTTGCCCTCTATACTTGTCCCATCTCAGTGGAGTGTGATCCATTATTAATGTAAACTCTCGACCCATTAAATAACATCAGAAGTAGTCCACCGCCCACCGTATTGCCAAGCATTCTCGTTCAATTGTGGCATACCTCATCTCCACTGGTAACAGCTTGTGACTCGCATAGCCACCGGTCTTTCCATTCCTGTATCCTCCTGCATCAGCACTGCCCCTATAGCTGTTTCCGATGTATCTGTCTGTAACACAAAGGGTTTCATGAAATCAGGGGCATGTACAACTACCTCTTTGCACAGAGCCTTCTTCAGCTGATGAAAGCTTCTAATAATTTCTCCCGACCATTTTATCCCATTTTTCAATGGCCCTTTTAGTGCGTCTGACAGTGGAGCCACCAAGTCTGAGAAACATGGTACAAAGAGGCAGTAGTAGTTAACTAGGCCCAGGAAAGACCGGAGTTGCTTCAGCATTTGGGGGGCTTGGAATTTA
>NW_017729032.1:219529653-219536119 GCF_001723915.1 Gavialis gangeticus
ATTTTATCTCCTTTTTTGATGGCCCTTTTAGTGCGTCTGACACTGGGGCCACCAAGTCCAAGAAACGTGGTACAAAGTGGCGGTAGTAGTTAACTAGTAGTAGGCCCAGGAAAGACCAGAGTTGCTTTGGCGTTTGGGGGGCTTGGAATTTATGAATGGCCTCCACTTTATCTGCTAGTGGTCTGATGGTTCCTTGTCCTACCAAAAATCCTAGATATTTTGTCTGGCAACGTGCCAGTGTGCACTTACAGGGGTTCGCTGTTAAACCTGCCTTCTGTAATTCCATGAGCACCGCCCTCAAGGCCCGTAAGTGTGGGGACCAGGACTATGTAAAAATGACGATATCGTCAATGTACGCTGCGGTATAACTCACATGAGGAGCCAAGATTTTTTCTATTAGGTGTTGGAAGTTTGCTGCCGCACCGTGTAGCCCGAATGGCATGTGTACAAATTCGTACAGCCCCCATGGAGTGCCGAAGGCGGTCTTGGGTTGGTCGCGCGGGGCCACCGGGATCTGCCCATACCCTTTTGCTAAATCTAAAGTAGATATGAACTTCGTGGAGCCAATTCGTTCCACCAATTCGGTGACATGGGGCATGGGGAATGGGTCAAAGATAGCTATTTCATTCAGACGGCGGTAGTTGATGCAGAGCCTCAAAGTACTGTTGGGTTTGGGTACCGGTATGAGCGAGCTTCTCCAGGGGCTTCGCAAAGGTCAAATGACCCCAAATTCCAGCATTTTTAAAAATTTCTCTATGTATTTCTTCTGTGAGATTGTGGGGTATTGGTCGCCAGCGTTCCCACACTATGGCACCCGGAGGTGTGCGGATCGAATGATACGCTTCTTGCGCCCAACCCCGGCTCTTCTCTAAACACATCTTCGAATTCCCTGATGAGTGTCTGTATCATCTCCTTTTGAGGCCATGTTAGGTCCTCCCCTATATGTATTTTTTGCTCCAATTCCTCTGATTTAACGTTCAACTCTCCCCCTTGGGGTCCAAGGTCCTCTGACTCCCCCTCCAGAAAAGCAGCCCAACCTTCTGGTTGTCGCCACTCCCGCAGGAGATTGACGTGGAAAATCTGTTTTGCCTGGCAGTGCCTGGCTGGTACACTTCATAATCCACTGTACCTACCCTCCTGGTTATTTCAAAAGGTCCCTGCCATTGCGTTAACAATTTGCTCATAGATGTCAGTAGCAAGACAAGCACTTTCTGCCCCAGTTGGAACTCCCGGTCCTTAGAACATGCATCGTACCTGGCTTTTTGTTGTTGTTGAGCCTGCCACAGGTTATCTGTGGCTATGTCCTGAGCTAGCTGCACTTGGCATTGGAAGTTTTGCTGGTATGTTGATGGCTCTTGGGCCGTTGCAGATGGATGTTCCCAGTCCTCTCTCAGCATCTGTAGTAAACCCCAAGGGTGGTGTCCCAAGACTAACTCAAACAGTGAATATTTCAGGGACTCTGAGGGGGTGTCTTGGAGGATGAATAGAACTAGTGGGAGGAGTAAATCCCACTTTTGGGGGTCCCCCTGTATGCAGCACTGTAGAATTTTCTTGATGGACCCATTGAGCCTTTTGACCAACCCGTTCGTTTGAAGGTAATATGTTGACGAGCGCAGCTGCTTTATTTTCAGGGTTTGGCAGACCACTTTCAGTACCCCTGACATGAAGTTGTGCCCCGATCTGTTAAGATTTCTTGGGGTATCCCTACAGGGGCAATCCATTTTATGAGTTCCTCTGCAATATGGGGTGCAGTTACCATTCTTAATGGGACCGCATCCGGATACCTTGTGGCATAGTCTACAAATACTAGAATGTATTGGTTGCCGGTGCTGCTATGGGGCAATGGACTGACCATGTCCATTGCTGTCCTTGAAAATGGGGTGTCTATCACTGGTAAGGGCCACAGTGGGGCGGGGCGGGGGCGATCCTCCCTAGCCTTGTGGCATTTGGGGCATTCTGCGCATTGCTGGGCAACATCCTCCCCTAGCCCCAGCCAAAAGAAGTAATGGGCAAGCTGGGCGATCGTCTTATCTCGTCCCATATGTCCCCCGGTGGGGTTGGCATGGGCGAGCCGCCAGATGATCTTCCTAAAACATGAGGGTACTACCAATTGTGTTTTCTTGGTGTTTCCCGCCCCCCTTGTTGCACTCAATACAACAGGCGATGTCTTACCTTGAACCGTGGGCCTCTCACCGCGGCCAAAGTCGATGCACCTTCCAAGGCTTCCATAGCTGTGGCTCGCAATCCTTGCAGTTCTTCATCTTCTTCTTGGGCTTCCTGGAACTGTTGGTTACTAAGCACATCATGTAAATCGAGTGCTTCAGGGTCGCCATTGGCCCCTCGTCACCATCAATCTCTCCCAACCATCCTTCCTGACTCCATAAGTTTCGGCGATTACTTTCTACGTCCCGGACCCTCTCTAAAGTGTCATATAAGGGGCCCCAATCCCGCCCCAGCAACATTTTGCATGCCAAGCAAGGAGCCAGGCCCACCAATAACTCCCCTCGATGCTCCATGACCCGCAAGAGTACCCACTGGCGTGGGATGTGCTGTTCTTCTCCATGCAGGCAGGAGACCCTCATGGGCACTTCTTTGTGGCTCGGGCACACCATCACGAGGTTGGCCCTGATCAGGGATTGGGCACACCCTGAGTCTAGGACAGCCCATATAGGGTGTTCTTCTGCCTGGATTCGCACCATGGGTCTTTCCCAGATCACGCTTTCCCCGCCATTGCCGAAACTACAATCCATCGGCTTGGTGTGTGGGGTTTCCTTGTGACCCTTGGACGCTCCCTGGAATGAGGGGTCTGGTTGCCACCTCTCAACTACACGGGTTGGGCATTCCTTGGCAAAATTCCATGCCTTCCTGCAATGGAAGCAAATGACATCACGTGTCTGCCCCTTGGGAGGGAATCGCCATCTCTTTTGATCCTTGGGACCCTGGGGAGGATGAGCAGGGACCTGCTTTTCCCTGGGATAGTAGACCTTGGAGGCTGTGAAAGCTTCAGCCAATTTCAGGGCCTCCTCGCAGTTCAGTGGTGAATGCTGTCGGACCCACTGTTGTGTTTGCTCCTCCGAGTCATTGAGGAACAGCTCCAAGATGATTTGATCTATCAACGTGTCACGGTTGCACGTTGCTAGGTTGATTCATTTTCCAAATACGTCCCTCAAGCGTTGTAAAAAGAGCCGTAGGCGCTTTACATCTTCCCCCTTCTTGGCCTGGAACAGGCACCTGTAATGTTCGGGGTTAATCTCTAACCTGTTCAATATTGCCGCCTTAACAGCCTCATAGTCCTGGGCTTCCTCCCTGAGGAGTGCTCGGTATGCCGCTTGGGCCTTCCCCACGACCAGGGCACCTGACTGACTGGCCCGGTACCCCTTGTCCAGGCCTGTCAGGATGGCCTGTGTCTCGAAGGCTTCTATCATGTTTTGATAGTGTAGTGAGTCGGACATTGGTCTGGGGCACAGGAGGCCAAGAATCTATACCTGTCTCTGCCACTAATCTGCTGTCTGTCTTTGGGAATGTCTTCACACATCTGTGCTTCTCTTTCCCCTCACAGCCTTTGTCTCTTCAGAGTGCCGGGGCTGCATCTTACAGTGCAGTTGTGCAGCGCCTAGCAGAATGAGACATTGATCTAAGCGGGAGCCTTTTGACATTGCAGTATCGATTTTCATTACCATCGTGCCTTTGTTATATGTTAAAATTGGGGAAGAGTCCAAAATTAGATTTTATCACTGGGAGAGTTTGGACCTGATGCAGTGCATGTCTGAAAGATTTTGGTAAAGACTTATGTAGCTTCAGTTGTTCTTTCTCATTTCTATTTTGGGGTGCTGTAAAATATATAATAAAAAAGAGCTGGTAAAACGCTATGTCTTGGCTGTCCTCAGCACATCACCTGTATAAGGGTTATGCGACTGGAGTCAATTTCAAATGATTCCAGTAACTACAGCTACAAAACATGCCACTTACCTATAAGCATATTGTAACCATTTTACCAAAAGGCTCTACCAGTTAAAATATATAGGCAGTTTTGAACATGGGAAAAGAAGACTAATGCATGTCTACTATAAAAAGGTTAGCAGGCCTAAATGAAAAAAAAACCAGAAACATCAATTGTTTCCATTCACTAATCATATTTAATTGGTCTGGCTCACCTGCACCAGAACATGTTTGCTCTTACAATATATAATTAATGTTCTTTTCATTTTGTGGCTTTCCATTTGCAATTATCTTCCTGTTAACAAATCTCTGAAAGAAAAACTTCCTACGATGATAAAAATACATTTGACAAATTAGGATAATTAAGAAATGTCTCTGAAAAAGTGGGGAAAAATCCTTTAGGTACTAATGTTTTTAGTTCCAAATTGCTTATCTACTCTCCTGGGTATTCCACAACATGGAAGGAATTTTAACTGTGTCTCCTATGGATGCATTCAATTTTCTGTTTAATTTTAAAAAGTAATCAGGCATGTTGAAGGAATGAGAAACTCTATGTTATGAAATACATCATTAAAGAATAGAGATAACTCCAATTTTAACTAATTCAGAAAATTTAACATTTAAATGATATGTAATAAAAACAGTAGACAAGTAACTGTGCTGGGTAAAGATATAATTCTCTTGAGTAGCTCTGGGGACATTATGAAGCACTGGGGCACTAAATACTTTTTCCTTGTATTCTACTTTACTAAACAATCCCATTTCATAGTTTGTCATGAATAAAATATTCTGGGTCGTCTCTTCCTATTGAGAGAATCTTCATAAGTGCCCTGTACACATGCAAGTAAAGGCACGATGGGATCTAATGTGTGATCCACATAATTGCATCTCCTGCCATACCACACGTGCATGGCAGGAGGTGTGGTTGTGAGACATGAATCAGCTTCTGCCACACTTTATTGCCAATGCAGGGGAAGCCCAATTATGGGCTCCTCCTGCACTGGCAAGAAGCAAGCTCCCACAGCTGGGAGTCCCCTTAGCTAACATAGGGTGCCCCATCCACCCCTGCAGCTTGGAGACAACAATAGATGAGATCTCCCAGCTTCAGTGGTGCATGAGAGATCACATCCACTATGGTCTTCCAGCTGTGGGGGTGCACAGGCCCCCCTGTGGCCCCATATGCCCATGGCCCCCGCAGCTGGGAGCTCTGATCAGTTGATGGGTCTCCTAGCCACATGTTCAATTAATGGCATGATAGAAAGTGGCTACAAAGTTATTACATTTATTTTGTAGAATAACTTCATAGCTAATTCCTCTTTTTCTCAATTGATTGAACATTTGTCCAAGTGACCACTTATGGCATGGTTAACTAGTTAATTATACTTTAAGTGTAATATGTAAATAGAGCCTTACAGACAGACACAAAATGGACCCAGACTGAAAAGACAGTTTCCCTCTGATCTGACCAGCCCCTGAAAGTGCTCTACAGCCATGACCAAACAGAATCACATAACTACAGAGCACTTTAAAAGGGTCCATTATGTAGCACTTTAACAGAGCACTTTAAAAGGGTCCAATCCCATGAAAATCTGAACCCTCATTGCATAAAGGTTCAGATGAAGACGCTCCAAAACCTGCCCAAGGCTAGCCCACCCCCACAAACCATATGAAAATGTAATATATATACACTTGAAATTATTAAATATATAATGTCTACCAGAATGAGAACTGGACTGAGGCCTTGAAAAGGAAGGTAGTCTTTTCTAGAGGTACTTGACCAAGAAAGATGGCAATTCTGGACATGTCCATAGTAAAATAACAGGAACTGTAATACCATATCACCGTTCAAGGGGAAGGATTCTAGGAAACAGTCAAGTTCCAGGGGGTTTATGCATGTCTTTGACTTTTTAAGTGCTGAGCAAAAGATGAGATTTTGGGGGAAGATATCTGGGCCATTACTCATGGCAATCTCTGAGAAAGAGCAAATTCTTGTGAATACTTTATTGCTAGAGTGCTCAGAGACCATTCCATAATATACTAAATTGAGAGATAGAGGAGAAGCCACAGAAGCTTTTCAAAAGACAGCAACCATTCAGAATTATTAACTACTGGAGCTGACTGCCAAATCAGTATCTGGAAGGAGACTGCAATGTCTTTATTGATATTTCTAGGAAGGGATGACTTCTCAGGAGACTGCTAATGGGACATGAACCCATTTATTTCTGTGTCACTGCCTGAAATGCAACCCAGGTCAGCAAGACTGAAAACAGTTACTGCGGACAGCTGGTTCAGTGCCCTACATAAAACACAAGTTGCATTGTCTCAGAGCACTTCCTTATGGGATATGTGTTTACATCAGAAATTTCCCACCAGCATTGGTCATCTTAATTGGCACCAGGTTGGTAGTCTCAGAGAAAGTAAGACATCATTTAGCTTGCCTATGCATTTAGTGAACATACTACCCTCCCCCTTGCATTTATTTTAGCCAAACTGCCTCACACTCCCACATACATTTTCCCTTCCCGCT
>NW_017729032.1:219541119-219543939 GCF_001723915.1 Gavialis gangeticus
TCAGCCCATAGCCCGAGACTGGGAGGATCGAAGAAAACACTACCTGAGCCCCCAACCCCTTTAGGCCCGCTAAAATTCCACCTAAAAAAACTACCACTTAATTATACCACTATACTTATAGAAATATAACTTCCTGTATAGCAACTCATGTTCCAGAATAATGAAATCTTACTACAGTAATTAGAGTGGCATAATTAATACTGAGCTTAGGTATAAATAAGAGAAGGACAATGATGAGTCAAAGTGGGGAAGCTCACGTCACTCTTGCTGCTGCTATAACCATTCTGTAAATAAATAAAGGAATTTTCTCTCCACAGATAGCAATCTAGTTCCTAACACGAGTGCTATGTTCATATCAATACTGAAAGGCTAGTGTGTTATTTTACAAAGCTCTTTCGTTATCAACACAGGAATAATGCAGAGGTACTTTCCTAGAGAACCATATGCATCGTTACATATTCCTGTGTGTAAGCTACTGTAAAAATCTCTCTGGAACAATGTAAGTAAAAGGAGGGTCACAGCAAATTTATTTAGCAAAATTTTGAAATTATACTAATGACTATACAAACTGTTTATATGGCTCTACCACATCCCATTTGCAAAGAATATGAGCCATGCTCAGCAAAATCAGCTTAGAAAGAGACGGCTGTGACGATGCACTAGAAAGCTGAAAACAAAATGGGTGTCCACTGAAGTTAACATTTTATTAGTAAGAACGTTTAAAAAGCTAAACAGATGCATTTTATAACTACTTGGTGTATACCTACAGATGTGTCTTGAGCTAAAACTAAATTTTCCAAAGTAATCATATTGTACACAAAACAGTTATTATAAATTTACAGATGGCTTAGCGTATTACTATTACCCTTGAATATATAAGATTAAAGAGTATAAAGATAATCTCAGGTAAGAAATTATTATAGTAACTGTGAAACATCAGGATTAGCTAATCTAATTTATATAGTACTGCATAATACACACTTTTAGCCAATTTAATGCCTCTAATCTTATTATATGAAAAAACTACCGTTAAGCAATATTCATTTTCTCAGGAAAAAAGATTAAGTACCTCTCAGTTAAAAAAAAATCCTTTAAAAAATACAGCAGCCCAACTGTGGTTTCAAGCAATGCCCCACAGAGACACAAAGAATCATATTAGGGAATCAAAATATATTTCAATGGCTGATTGCAGCATTTACCTAAGAGCGATTATAAAATTGGTACTATAAATTTAACAGTGTTGAATTGTATGGGCTACTGTTAGACATAACACTTCAGTAGCCAGTTACTTTAGGTTAGAATTTAGAGGAAATAAAATGACTTTTATCTACTGTCTGTTTATATCCATAGCATAGGACTGAACTCACAAGTAAAGATTTTAAAGATTCACATTCTCCAAGTGAGTACACCAAACAGCTGAATGTGTAATACTATGAATGTAAATGTAAATGTTGCATTACTGATGAGCTAGTTGTTTGAATCCTTAAACTAGACTACCGTAAGTAGGAAGAAAGCTGCATTTGAAAATGATTTTATTCATCAAACAGGACAAGATAAAAAGAATGACAAACATATTAGACAGGTGGAAAGTTCTTAGCAGAAACAGGCAAACAGCACAGAAAACTTTGCTTAGGGAAAATACATGTTCAGATATTTATGAATCCCGATAGCAATTCATAATTTAGTACCTATTCTCTGTATACTGAAAAAAATATTTTAAAACACAGTCATCAAAAGGATATAAAGAAGCCTAGAAATCACTGTGTGTCATATTCCATTGACTGATGAGAATATATGCATGGTTAAATATTTCTTTCTCCTCTTCTTCACACCAACTTAGAGAAGTTACTTTGTCTCATTCATGTGCTAAGCCTTGTCTTTTACTCTGTAAGCATTTTGAGACAGGGAATGCCAATTTCTGCACATAAGTGGATCCATGGGGCTGTGCACTGTGCAATGGTGCAGTCGCTGCCAATTCACCTCCAAGGGCTCTGGTCTCAGCTCCTGGACACATGTGGAGTAAGCTCTCTGTGGCCCCCTTTTCACAGTCCTGGATCTGCTACTGCTTCTGCATGTGTGTAAAGCATTTACCAAAAGTGTGTCCCAGTCTGGTTGGCCTCTGTGCGCTTTACAATATAAATGTTATGTAATAATGTATAGTGCCCAAGATGAACATTTCCTGTGTAGCTAGACCTGTGGCAGCGGCACAAGTTGACTGTGACCCAAAGAAATTGTTCCTTATTCCAAAGGGAAAGCCTCAGGACTGGCTACAAGAAGTATATACACTTTTCACAGATGGAAAATAAAGGTCTTTATGGCTACTGATCTCTTAGAACAGAACCAGAAGATTGTTATCTAGCTCTAGATAATGTATGAAGATGTTTCTTTTTAGTTCTGTTTTGGGGTGGGCTTTCTTTGTGAAACATTTATTTACTGATAAAAGCAGTTTAGGGGAAGGGGGCTGAAATTACACATAGACTTAGGTCAAATTCACCAAATTGCCAAAGGAAAAAATGGAAGCATTGAAATGGTCTCAGTGTTTTTAAAATTAAATGTTTTCATGGTTCACGGTAGAGTCATGAGCAAAATTTGACACCATTCACAAAACTATGGATAGAGAGGAAATGGTGGTTATGACCTTGAAAGTGTGGGGGACCAACATTCGTGGCAGGTGTGCCACAAATGAGCTCTGCACCCTCCCCAAGCACCACTTGTCTCCCCTTCCTTGGTCAAAACTGCTGCTCTGCTCCCACCCATGTGCTCCCTGTCTGATTTGTTGTTTTGCTTTCTGCTTCCTGTCCTATCTGCTGCGGTGTTGTC
>NW_017729032.1:219548939-219559193 GCF_001723915.1 Gavialis gangeticus
CTGGAGAGCTAGGCATTAAAATGGCTGCCCTAATCAGGCACCTGCTGGCAGACTGTTCCAGCCCTTAAAGTGACAGAGCATTGCAGCTGCTCCATCACACATATATTTTGACATGTTTCACTATCTGATTTGTTGTTTTGCTTTCTGCTTCCTGTCCTATCTGCTGCGGTGTTGTCTGTCCCCTCCCCGATCTGCTGTGTGCTACACAGAGGCTGCCTGCATCATTTGTGGCACCCCTGATCTAAATCATTGGTTAAGACACTTACCTAGGATGTGGGAGAGCTGGGTTCAAACTCTCTTTCCATCAGACCTTGACCTTGGATACACAACTTCCCAAATCCATGCTCAAATGACTGATGCAGGAGATGTTCTCTAGCCAGTACCCCAAACTCCCCCACAAAAGATATCCTAATCTATTGAGAAAATTAAGCACAAGACCTAATTCCTCATGTGAATCTAAATGTATACTTCCACATTCATTTTCCTTTTGTTAAAAAAAGCTAACAAAATTTATTTTGACTCACTAAAAATTCCAGAGATTTTTGTTCCAGGGTGACCCATTTCTTTTTCTCCCAGGACTGTCAGAGAATTAAAAATTCAGCTATTTGCACTATTCTACCAAGCTCTCATTTTTTGAAACAGTGCTGAAAATCCATAGCAAAAATCCTGTTTTCTTACCATTTCCTTCTCATTGCAGCCTTTTTGGAACTGGCACAGCCAGCAAAGGAAAAGAGAGTTTTTGCTGCATCCAGTGAATAATATGTAAACACAACTACTGTGAACCCTGTCATGGAGCAATACATTAAAAAAACTATCAACTAAAAGCACTGCATGGGGGGCTTGAGTTATAAACTGGAGCCAGATTAATATTGTCACAACTTGAAGAATAGGACTCCTAGCACTTGAAGAGCAGGTAGAGATGAAATCAAAAAGACTGAATTTTGACTACAAAACTCTGCAGTATTGCAGTGTAAAGGCATTGTTATAAATGTATTGCAGTGTGAAATGAACATTTGGTGTTTACAGTGACTTTTATTTTGATGCCTTATTTAGCAAGGTATAACAAATGGCAACATCAAGTATGGACTGTCTGTTTTGATCAATGCAGTGGAATGTAAATGAACAAATTAAATGGATATGATCGCACTAAATATTACTGGGATAGAAATAGAAGTTATAGCAATTACAGTTAAGTGAAACAAAACAAGAAATGGAACCATTTTCTTTAAACAGAAAGAGATTGCTGTGCATAAACTCAGACTTTAAAACATATTTCTGCATTCCTTCAAATCATCACATCTTGCATTTACTTACTTTGAACCCAAAGCAATTCCTAAGAAATATCTGCTTTAGTACTGAATTCTGAAGCAACACCTGTAGTGGCATGTGACAACTTTTTATCATCATGCAACAATAATAAATATTAGCATAGAACAGGAAATGAGCAAAGATGCTGTATCCAGTTGAACCATGGGGGAATTTGGATGGTGAAGACCATTTACAAGAACTGTATTTCACCAGGATGCTGGGAATGACACTCCTATGGCTAAGATAAATGAGAAGCATTCTTAAATTATTTTGCAATAAAAAAAGAACCTCTATTTTGTGTCATTCAGGCAGTGGCATTTTTGTCCAGAACTGATGCAGAACACTGACAGCCAGAGCTGACTCTTCTAAGCTTACAAGATGCCATGACAAAATAGCATAAGGTATTATTGCTGTAAATAAAACAGGAATATATTGTTTAAGCCCATATTAAAAATGTAAAGAGCAAAATATTCCTTTCAGTGCAAATCTTACTGACAGCTAATTATTACTAAGGGAGAAATATTTTTTCTTTATATCAGATTATCTGGTTAGATTACTAATTAATGTGACATATGGAGGAATGAACAGGATAAAATGGTAGGCCAAATACCATAATATTGGGCAAATATATTTAGAAAACAGAAGAGGTAATAGCAAGTAATTTTGTTTCTAGAGTGTAAGTCAGGTATTTATATTAAATTTAAATGGACTGGATTAATCAAATGTCACACTGGTACTTCTAATAATGATTTTACCATGCAAATTCCATTACCTAGCTTTACCAACCAGAAGAAAAGTTACAGAGGATCAATTAAACAAACAGGAAATTACCTTTCCTCTTTATAGTCCATGACATTCAATGCTTGCAAAGGTGCCAAGATCCTCTGAAAATTAAACAGGCATTTGCATAAGATTAATAACTCCCTTGTTTTCCACCTAAATCACTCTAGCTTGTTTAGGACCCTAGAGTTATCTAATGTCTACTCGAGAGGTTGGAGATGATGAGAGCAAATTAAAAACGGCTTAATATGTCAGAAAGGATCACGCCATTTTAACATCATGCTCTCTATATTAATAAATGCACCTGCAGTGTTCCAGAGATTAATGAGCAAGATCTTGGCAGAATTCATTTAAACAGTGAAGTTGTTGACATGTATTCACTAGTAAATTTGCCTGCTTTAAAACAGAAGGTAAAGTTTTATAAAGATGTTGGGTTCAATAATGTTGGCTTGATGCTCCCCATCCTAGGCAGAAACCCATACTGTAGAAAAAAACACTGAGCTTTGTCTCAGAGGCCAAGTCTAAATTAGAGGAGAACCCAGTGTTCAGTAAATTAGATGAGACTTTTTTATTACTGAAACCTGCCTTTTCTTCATTACATGAAAACTCACTGTTTAAAGCCAGATTATTTAAATTGTGTTAGCTAATGCATTTTAAAACACAACACATATTCTTAGTCTAGGCATGACCCATATCTCATATTATAGTATTTTCTCACGTACATCGTATCCCGACATATAATATTCATCCTGTTTTGGAAAGGCAGAATGAACAAGATAGTTCCTTGTACTAAGTAACTGAGTAGTAGCAGCTAGGGAGCTAAACCTGCTCCTTGTTCTGCACCCTGCAGATTTTACTTCGTTTCACATGTTACCATATTTCTCACACATAATTTGCACTCCAATTGCTAGCCACAGTTTTGGAGGAAAAGGTACACGTTACATGTGAGAAAATATGATATTTCCCCCCCCTTTCCTCTTTTCTATTAGAAGACCACAAGGAAATTGGTTTTTAGAATGCATTTCTTTCCCTCTGTCACCCATTCCCAAGAGTTCCCATGAACCCCAGGCATCCAAGGGTCAAACTATAGGGGATGCTTTATAGCATAAGCCACAGTACCCAGGAGAAACCAGCACACATTGATAATTTTAGTCTGTGTTAACATGTGGATTTGGATTGGGCCAGGGGGACATGGAAGATAATCCTCAGTAACCTTGATGGCCTCTCTATCCTGTACTATGTACACCTCTGTGGATCCCAAACCTTGACAAACTTCCAACACTGCATCCGTGGATTCAAGGTAAGAGGAAACCATGCCACACAATATCATAATCACCCTGCCTATTATTGGCATGGGCTCCATTTGGTAACCACGAGAACCCATCGATTCAGTAAGCAATATCTGTTCACTATAGGAAAAAATAAACTTCATACATTGACTACAGAATCACAGAGAAATGAAAAAATAACTTTTTCTTAGCTTATTCTACCATCAGAATTGCTTGTTTGTGCCTCAGATGTGGATGAGGAATCTTGCTTGACACAAGTTCACTCAGAATGAATAAATGATTTAGTTGTTACTACTTGAGCTCCTTAGCAACGGTTTGGGGAAATTGAATACTTCTGTCTCTTTTCAGTGGCTGATTTCTAACAGAATGTTAAGCCAGATGGCATAAGATTACTAGAAAATGATTTTCAGATAACCCATGAGTCTGAACAAACTAATGTAGCTCCAGGTGCACTGTCTGTTAATCCATGGGAGAAGCTCATTTCAGAGAAACTTACTACTGAAGCTTTACCTGAAAAAGCTGAATCAGTGGTGTAACTAGGACAGGGTGACCGGGGCATCCTCCCTGGGTGCCAAGGTGAAGGAGGGGTGCAAAAAAACCCAGCTGCTGCTGCAACCACACAATTGTGCTGGCACCATGGCAGGAGCTGAAAGTCGCTGCTGCCCCCATGTATGGCAGCTGCCTTGGGCTGTTGTAATGCCTCTGAGATGAATAGTCATAAAGCCCTATCTGTCTGAAAACATATTTGCATGAAAGGGTGAGTGGGTTCTGGGGAAGCAAACACTGCCTTGAATATCAGTTCTTTAAAATGTGAGAAAACAATATTGGGAATTGGGCTGTGGGCTGAAAGGAAGAAGAGGCTGTGCTCTTAATCCCAGCCTGAATGAAGATTTAAGTTTCATTTGGAGGGGGGATCTTTTTGGGTGCTTCATTAAAACTAAAATCAGTCTTATTTTGATGCATAAAATGAACATGATATGACAAATAAAATGAGATATGCTACTTAATTAATCCATGATTAATTTATCCATGATTGAGGGATGTAGGAGTATATAAGGCAAAGAACAGCTTTTGTGACCAATTAAACACTGAAATGAACCCTGAGATATTTGGTGACTGTAGAAGTAGTTTACAGAGAGCATACTTGTCCACCATCAACATAACTCATTTTGTTTGAAGGCAAGAATGGGTTCAACAAAACACAAGGTGTAGAACATGCATATTTTGTGCATACTACACAGCCCCATATATGTCATGAAGCTTTGTTTTGGATGTCAGAATGTAGAAAAAGAAGATTTCCAGAGTCACGGCTAACTGTGTGACAGTTTCCTCAATATTATGTTTCCAGGAGGACTTGCTCTGTTGGGTGAGGCAGCAGAAACTTCCTGCTGTGGCAGGACAGCAACAAGGCTAAGCCACAGACTCTTGCAGAGGCAGTAGCAAGACTGACTACTTTACTGTTAATTGTTTTTTATTTAAGTTCCTGTAAATAATGAAGTGTTGTTTCCACTCCACAAACTTCATTAAGGCAAACGCATTTGCCTTAAACCACCTCAGTTACTGCTTCAGGCACAAGCTACATTTCTCAGCAAATAGCTACTGAAAATTTGTTCGCGGCTGTGAGAGAGTTAACACTGGATTCTGCCCCTTCTGCTTGCTGGGTCAGAGAGAAATGGGAGCCATCTTTGCAGTTGTTAGACCATAGTGTCAAGTGGTATTTGAAGATGCTGCATTGTCGTAAGGTTTTTTGTTTTCTTATAGTCTGTATTTTTGTCACACTAAGAGCAGTCTTGACTGAATAATTATTTGATGGGAAACTCAAAGTATAGGTAACTTCTGAAAGCAAAGCTACAAAGCAAATTATTGTTCACAGAGCAGTCTGCAGTGCTGTAGTGACTGCTTTAATCATGCTGGTGTATGTGAAAAGATCCTCTTTTCTGGATCTGTATCTAGACATCAGATGGCTTATACCACGTAAGGGCCTTTGTACACACCACAAAATTGGCATTTAAAGTGGCTTAAATGCCCTTTTACACCACTTTAACGGCATTGCTGTTTGCTAGGGCTGTGTGAAGCTTCAGTCCCTGATTCGATTTGGCGGTGATTCGGCTCAATTCAGTGGCTGAATCTCCAAATCTGAATTGAATCAGAGGACACTTTAATCTCTCCAAATCAAATCGGAACCCTCCGAATTGATCTGGAGAGATTCAGAAAGATTCAGAGATTCAGACATAGACACAGCTTTAAATGTTTTTTCTACATACCTCTAGGTAGCAGCCAGCTTGTGAATGCTATGATGGTGGGGTGCATGGAGTGTCCCACAGAAGTGAGGCCTCCCCAGTGCGCTCAGCAGCAGACCTGGAAGTGGACCAGAAACACTTCCAGTCCACTTCTGGGTCCACTGGACTGCATGCTGGGTCCCCCCCCACCACACTGCACCCCCTTGGCTCAGTGACTGGTGCCTCCTGGGTCTGAGGGGTGCACGCGGGCTCCCCCCACAGCCGATCACTGAGCCGTGGGCGGGGGTGCAGGGCCCCCTCCCCCCTCATGCTCCCCAGCGGACCCAGAAGTGGACTGGAACTTCTTCCAGTCCACTTCCGGGTTTGCTGCTGTGCATGTGGAGGGCCCGCCCTGTGCTCCTGTGGGATGCTCCATCCGCCCCAGCATCACAGTATTCACAAGCTGTGCTGGTACCTCAAGATATGTAGAAAAAACAATTAAAGCTGTGTCTATGTCCAAATCAGCATCAAATCTTCAGTTTTGGATTCGGCTGAATTGAATCAGGGACAGTGGTCTGAATCAATGAATCGAATCACTGTCCCCGATTCAGACCGAATTTGAATCTGAGTTGAATAGGGCCCACTTCGCACACCCGCTGTTTGCATGCTCAGCAGTGTATTACACTTTAAATTACTCTGGTATGTAGCATGATAAAAGACCTCTGTGGTATTTTAGTTTGCTACCTAACCAAGTGCAACAGTGCACAGGGTGCTGGAAGCTTACTTGCTCAGGGCTTAGTGGGCCCTGCGCAGGTCAGGGGCTGTGGGACCCAGTGGCAGCCTGTGCAGACAGACTCTACTAAAGGAAGAAAAAAAATGCAGCAAGCCTGATCTTTTGTTTTCCTCCCTAGAGACTGCCTGAGCTGTGCGAGGGCCTGGTGTTTCCCGCTGCAGCTGTGGTGTCCCCCAGAACTGCCTGGGTTGGATGCCAGTGGGCAAATGCCACCTGGGAACCCCCTGTGCAGCTCAGGGCCCACTCAGCCCATTGGCAGCTTGCCCCCCACCACTGAAGAGGCAGATAAGGATTGGGACCCCACCCTTGTGTACATGCCTTGGGGTTTAGTTCAGTTTAAAACTCTTTAAATTGAAGCAGTGAGAACTAAACCAAATTAAACCCCCGTGCCATGTACAATCAGCCTTAGAGTCTAACAAATAGATCAGAAATAGAGAAGATTCAGAAAAGATCAACTGAAGTGACAAGAATCATGGGAGGCATGGAGAATCCATATGAGAAAAAAGTAAAAGGAAGATGGGACACATTCAACCCTTGATTTTGGGCTCCTGGCAACACAAAGTCTGCCAAAAATATGACAACATTGATACAACCTGCTTTCCCTCCCTTTTCACAAACAGCTACTGAAGCAGCTAGTGTCAACTTGAAAGAAGTAAGCCAGGAGGCAGCTGGGCAAGACCAATACCTCCTGTGAAACCTCCGCTAAAGAGAGCCTTTTGGAGTCACAGCTGGAATGTAGGGCTGCCCTGCCAAAGTGTAGAGCAGTGAGCGAAGGCCTGCCTCCCCCTGGAGTAAATATATTTTGGAGTAAATACTGCAGCTGCTGCCAGGAACACACATGAGGCAAGCAACGGGTGCCCCGTGGAGCACCTGAAGTGAATCAGGCCTAAGCCTCTTCACAGCAGCTTGAATGGCAGACATGGAAAGGGAGACACAAAGGAAAACAGGTATAAAAGGATAAATAGCAGTCCTGGCCACCAGTAGGGTGTTTCTATTCATGCTTTTACATGAATATCCCTTTTATTCACCCTATTGTCAACCACAAGCCAACACCATAGGTTACCATTTAGGAAAGTACATTTTTAAGGCAGATAAAGCATTCATATATGCACAAGGCCACAAGCTGCCATTACAATGCTAAAGGCAACAGTTATGAAGAGTTTTTCAATCTGCATATTTCCTATCATGAAGTAATGGATCAAGGCCGGAAAAGCATTGGATAATATCAGAAAACAATTTCTTTGCAAGCTTTCAGGTACAAACAACCTTTGTCAGGCTGAGAAACCGTTTACAGTTGATCTGTGCTCTTCCTGGGTGAAAAAGAATAGATGCCAGAGGCCAGTATGCAAAAATGCCAGTCAGTGAAAATGCAAATTGAGGCAGTTGGTGACTGAGACAGGTAGGGGTGGGGGGAAGGGGAATGCAGACCTGGTGATATAATATAGCTGCTAAATAGTAGAGGTTACCTGGGGAATCTGATGTTAGGCTGGTTATAATGTGTCAAAAATCAAGTGTCTATATTTAAGTTCATTCTTTTGTATCCGGTAGGTTGATGTAGTGAAGTTCATAGGCTTGTCTGTGAAAAGTGTTTTGTAAATTCCCTTTGAGGATTAGAACTGAGAGATTGGAGAGAGAGTGATTTTGTTCCCCTGGTGGGAGGTGGGGGGCTCCAACTCACCCATCCTACCCTTCAGCATTGGCTGGGGAACCCCTAGAATGAGCTCCCTCTGCTCTCTTTCCCCCCCTCTCATTCTGAAAACAGGGACAGGCTGGGAGGGAGCAGAGGACATTGCTAGGAGAAACCAACTGCAGGCTGGCAGCCAGCAGCTACCAGAAGTACCCCTCTGCTCTGGAACCAGCAGTGAACTTCTGTTTGGTCCATATAGGCTTAGTGTACTTTCCAGGTATAAATATAGACTATGGTATTTTGCTGAGCTCAGCTTGGGTGCAGACAGAAGTGCAGCTCCTTGTTGTAACTGAGGACACTTTGGAGGAAGTGTTCTGAGTTACAGTGATGCCATGGACCAAACAGGGGGATCACAGTAACTCAGAACCCTTCCTCCAAAGCATCCTATATGCTAATAAAACAGGATATGTGTGTATATATTCTTAACTAGCAGACTATAATTGCTCTGAATAACATCAGTATCTAATTGTGGCCTGTCTTACTTTTGCTAAGCAAACTACTCATAGAGCCTAAAAGGTTCCATATTTTTATATAAAATGGAGGAAATATTAACATGCTGTACATTCTCACCAGATACCAAGGCATATGCCAAACAAACTGCCAGGATAACTGTAAATAGCAATATACATGCAGGTTCTTGTACTCAAGCAGGGGCAATGCGTAGGGGGTGCATGTGCACCCCCTGTGCATGGTGGTGCACCCCCTGCAAAAAGGCACCGCTGATGCTGCCAGTGGTACCTGCGGGTGGTTGCCGACCTGTGGTCAGTGCTTGCCACACCCCGCCACTGCCAACAGTGCCAGTGGTGTCTGCGGGAGCTCTCTGCTACCACAATCCTGCTGCCACTGGCGCAGTCATATCCCCCCAACTGCTGGGGGCATGCACCATTCATGTACTCAAGTGTAACATTCTATTGGATAGTTACCTAAAAATAGCAAAGGTCATTTAGATAACCCTGTTTTTATACAATTTTCAAAAACTGAGTTGAAAATTTTCAAGGAAAATGGCCTCAGGCTAAATCAACTTGAAAACACAAGGAACCATGTTCTCAGTGAATAAGGGATTTGAGATCCAATGACTCCCTTCTGCAAATTTTTCAGAATAATATGTTTCAGATAGATAGCAGATAGGAACTATGACTTATCACCCTCTCTAGTTTTTTTCTTTTGGAGAGTAAAGAAAACCACACACAACCATCCCCCAGCTTCCAAAAATATCCAAACTTTAAAAAGTTTCCTTGAAACTAATTTGCTAAATAATTTTGATCTTGAGTCAAAAACATTTGCCTTTTCTGTTACTTAACTGGAGCATAAAGAATACATATCTGGGTACATAAAGAAGTTCCGGGAGGTTATATTGCATTAAAATAGCTACGAGATCTAGTTAAGTTCACTCAGGTGTGGACAGCTTCCTAGTTAGATTGATCTAAGTGTAAATGGTACAGAAGTTCACGAAGGTTCAGAAGTTCAAGATCAGTCTAAAAATGGCCAACTCAATCTAAGTTAACTGAACCTCAGAGGTAGTCTAACTTAGATTGGGTCTAACAAGATCAATCTAATTAAACTTCTGTACAGTTCCCAGGGATTGGAAAGCCCAGCTGCTGGCCCCAGCCCCAGGGCTATGTTTTCCCTATGTTCCCCCACACCAGGATATTTCTAACCTCCTGGTCCCTCCTTCCACCCCAGAAGGACAATCCCTTCCATAGACCAGTCAGCCTCCCCTGAGCCCACCAAACCCCACAACCTACAAGCGATTCCTGGTGCTAGTTTTACTGGCATTCACCAGTGCTAGGACCCAAGGAAGTCAGTCAAGGAGGGGGAGGGGCAGGCAGGATGGGGTTAGTTGGTTTACTGGGGCTGTTACAAGGATGGGGAGGGTCAGGGGGCTAAAAATATCACCTTGTCCTGGAGGGGAGATCCCTCATCCCCCCCAAACCCCACCCTCTCCCCCTTGGACCCTGCTAGCCTCTCTGATCCCACCAAACCTTCCTGGACACCACCAACCACCTTGAAGAACCTGAACCCCCTCCAATCCCCTCACCCCTGCACAACACCCCGCTTGTCCCCTCAATTTCCACCAAGTTTCCTGTAGATCCTGCTTACACCCTCATCCCAACAAATCCTCCAAAACGCCTCCTTGTGGGCCTCACTAACTTGTCTGATCCTCCCAAGCCCCCACCC
>NW_017729032.1:219559451-219563435 GCF_001723915.1 Gavialis gangeticus
CCCCCCAACTTCCCCTAGCCACTCCATCCCAATTTACCTTAGATCAAGTGGCCATTTTTAACTCAATCTAACCTTCCCCTAGCCTTTCTGAATATCTGTACGTAACTTTTATGTTCCCCTCCAGAAGAACAACTCCACAAAGTTAAATGGAGTTAAGGTTGAGAGTATATATCAGTAACTTAAGGATAAAAATATAACAGATTTTACAATGATACCAAAAATAATTTCTTGTTCTCTGGGAAATTCAGAGTTAAGGTTAAACCAAAGAGATGTAGAACTGTTAAAGTTTGAAAATGTACATGCATGATATCAAAAAAACCTAAACACTGACCTTAAATTACTGAGTATACATGACTCATTCCATCTTAATAGTGTTTTTGCCCTACAATTTATCTCTCTCTTTTTTTAAATGACGACATTTTTGTATACAAACAGTAAGCAAGAGACTCAACATTACTGCAATAGTATTTTCAGTGGTATGCCTAACTTAATTTACAATACATTCATGTATATTAGTAGCTCATACTATTTGATCTTGAAATTCTATACTCTCTTATGCAGGAGGTTAGACTAGAATATCATAATGGTCTCCTATAGCCATGAAATCTATGGAAAAGAATCTATTAACCTATTTTTAGTACACTAGTTTAGTACATTGATTAAAAATGGTCTGATTGCCAATTTATACTGTTATGTCTGATTGCCGATTTATACTGTTACGTTCTAGTAGGGAACCTAAGTTATGTTCAGCCTAAGTTAAAACAAGATACAGTAGTGCCAACACATCTTTAAGCCTAGTATGAAGAAGAGCAGTGCTACAATTAAGATTATAATGATGTATTGTGATACAGAACTTACAGACAACAGCTTAGAAACCTGCACATTATCTAAATAGGGAAACTTCTCAGTGGTGTCAATGTTCCATTTATACCTGTGTGAACTAGTCTGAAATCGTTATACAGAAAAACCAATAGAGGGTAACAGAAGGTTCCTAAATGCATTTATTTAGTTTCTGATGACCATCTATGCCAAATCACTTCAGTAGGATATCAGAAAAAATAATGTAATGGGAGCAGATATTTAATTACATAGAACTCGATTAATATTACAATTCATATATCTTCTAATTTCTGTTTCTCATGACCAATCCCACATTGAGCTTGAAGTTTCCTTTACTGTATAGCTTTTTTTTTTTTTAACCTTAGCATCCAAATCAATGTGTGTGAACTTCCTCCTCATCTGGAAAAACCAAACAGCAAGATATTAGGAAAAGCATTTGAGCCAACTATTGATATATACATGAAGCAAAATTTCAGCTTAATCAACTGCTGAAGTTTCACCTCATCTATCTTGGGCAGATACATTTATCTCTCTCGCTCATGATTTTCCATTGCTAGCCCTGCTCTGAATCAGCATTATCAGAAACATTTCCCAGAAAATTAAGAATTTCCAATGTGAATTTATCATAACAAGAGACAGCCAATTTCAAAGTATAGAAGCCACCCAGAGGGGAGGAGACATAAGACAGAAAGCTTGATAGATGAGGAATTTACTAATAAAACCTTACATTTATATTACTGTCCATTCTCAGGTATCCTAAAGCATTTGGATTTCTTTGCCCCTTACTGAAACACCAGTGTCTCAGGGTTGGAAAGGAAGTGGCAGCCAATGGTGCCAAAGTGATGGAGACAGTAAAAGGCAAAGCAGCAGGAATTGAAAGAAGATTTTTCTTATCAAGTTAGGAAATTTGTTATAAACAGAGGGATAGAAATCAAAGGAAAGACAGTACCTAAAGATAAGACAGGAGGAGAAGCAAAGACTGGAGTGGAGGATCAAAGGCAAATTGAAGAAAAAAGATCTGAGTAGAAAACTGGGGTTGGGAGAAAAGGATTGAATAAGGACACGGAAGAGAGGAGTAGGATGCTGTAATTTTAAAAATATAAATAGGGACCTACTGAATTCATGGCACAAGCAGAGTGCACAGTGATTCCTTTAATTTTTCATGCTCCCCCACACACACCTCACTCCTTGCCTCCCTTGCCCCACTGCTCCCTCCTGATCAGCAGGGAAGCTAAAACTGCAATTTTACACATGGCACCATTTTTGCCTCCCTGCCAGTCATCAGCAAACAGCAGGGCCACTGGGGCCCTTCAGCCAATCAGTGGTATGAGGTAATAACAGCACCATATTTTAAACTGCAGTTTTAATCTCCCTGCTAAACAGGAGCAAGCTGCATGGGGGAACCTTTAACAAGATTAAAGGAGGCACAGTGCACCCCACTTCTGCCATGAATTCAGTAGGTCCTTAAATATAAAATTAAAACTGTGAGCAAGAGGAGGAGGAGAAGGGAGAAGTTTTAATGATTGGCATAGGTTGCTGACAGACATTCAGAGCCCCTCTCTTACTCATGGGCCTTTACATAAAGCACCATGTGTTAGAGAGCCCCCCCCCCCGATCCAACAGATATTTGCCTGCTAAGCTGATAGCTTGCCCAGCCTGAGCTGGAGGATCGGAGCCTCTCCATCTCATGGGTCCAGCCCTCCTTCCCCCAGTATCCCAGCCAGGGAGCTGGGGAGTGGTGATGAGGTAGGGGCTCCAGTCCACCCTCCCTCCCCCTACCTCCAGGTTAGATTGCATAAAGCACAGCTTACTTCTTCTGGCTTCCTTCTCTCCCCTCTCCCTTCCGTCCCTGCTGACAGCCCTAGGGTCAGCACTGGGCTGCATCACCCTAACCCTGAACCCATGATAAATTAACTCTAGAGAACACAAGTTCCCTAAGGCACTTTAAAGCAGAGCGCTATCATCTGATACCTCATTTGAGGAGGGTTAATGTTTTGTCCAACCAGCCACTTTAAAAGTACTTTGAAGCCATGCATGTGTGTCATGGCACAGCTGTAGAGCACTTTCAGGGGGCCAGTTGTGCAAAAAAATATAACTTCTGTATGTGCTCTCAAATTGTTGGCAAACACTGGTGGGGCAACAGTTAATCAGGAGAGTAACACAGTTTGGAAAGGAAAAGGGAAGAGGAGGAAGTGAGTGCTGTCAACAGGACTTCCTCTTGTCTTGTGCAGGAATGAAAGCCCAAGAACAGGATTTAGCAAATATGGGGAGTGAACAAAGGACAGGACTGGGAAGGCAGGTTGCTATGCAGAAGTGAAGCAAAGAAGCTGAGTATCAAAGAGCAGACAAAAAAGAGTGAGGTTACTGAGGAAGGCCAGTTAGTAATACAGCACTCAGAGATTAAAAGTCCTTGAGATCACAAAAAAGAAGTAACAGTATGGGAGAAAAGAGATTTCATAGATTTCATAGACACTAGGGCGGGAAGGGACCTCGAAAGATCATCAAGTCCAGCCCCCCGCCCAAAGGGCAGGAAGTCAGGCTTCCCCAGGATAGAAGTCAGGCTGATGGGCCTATAGTTAGCCGGATCCACTTTCCTCCCTTTCTTGAAGATAGGCATCACATTGGCCTTCTTCCAGTCTTCCGGCACTACACCAGAGCGCCAGGAGTTTTCAAAGATCTGTGCCAGGGGCTGGGCTATGATGCTCGCCAGCTCCTTGAGTACCCTGGGGTGTAGATTGTCAGGGCCGGCTGACTTGAAGGTATCCAGCTTCTCAAGATGTTCCTTCACGAGGTCAGCATTAATGGAGGGCAGGGGATCTCCCCCACCCGGACCTCCCTGTCCCGTAGCAGGCATGGGCGTCCCATGGGACTGATGAAAGACCGACACATTTAATAGGTTGGCTTTTTCCTGGGCGTCAGTTACCCCATCTGGTTCAGCAGGGGCCAATGTTGCCCTTGCTTTTCCTCTGGCTCCCCACATATCTGAAAAAGGACTTTTTATTGTCCTTGATGCTCGAAGCTAGTTGGAGTTCAGTTGCAGCCTTGACTATCCTAGTTTGCTCCCTGCAGGACCAGACCAGTGCAGAATAATCCTCCTTGGAGGTGAATCCCATCCTCCATAGGCTTTTCTTTTTAGCCTTAGGA
>NW_017729032.1:219563750-219576858 GCF_001723915.1 Gavialis gangeticus
GGGAGGTCTGTAGTAGACTCCCACTATTGTGTCCCCTGTGCCGTGTTCCCCACGAATTTTAACCCAGATGGTCTCCGGTCATCTACCCTGGTTGCCAATATTATCTTGTAGGGATGCGTAGCTGTCCTTAACATAGAGAGCTACGCCCCCGCCCCTTTTATTTACATGATCCCTCCCGTACAGGGTATAGCCATCTATACCCATGGTCCAGTCATGCGTGGGTGGGTAGATGAGGCACACTGAAGAAAAGTAGATGGTGGGTTGAACTCAGGTTCAACAGGATCGAGACAGTGAATGAGGGAAGGACTTAGAATTTCTGACCTGCACATTTCTCGGAATAAGTGTTTGGGGACAGGGGTAAGAGGAGAGAGAGAGAGAGGTATCTGGAGATGAAAGGGTTGCTCATTGAAGTAAGTATTAGAAAAATTCAGGTTTCATCACATTCACTAGCTGCACAGGTATGACTGTACAAAGTGAGAAGGGGAAGAAGCAATCTTTGAATACTGTGGACTAGTATTGAAGTGTGTTTTATAGAAAACATTATCACCACCTTGAACATTTAGGAGCAATGAGTCAGATCCCCCTCCCCAATATATAGAAACGTTGTTTTTTTTTAAGAGTTTAAGTTGTGTAGTTTTATCTGCCTTTTGTTATTTGTCTATGAATATGCATCTGTGCACATGCAAACACATGCTTTGGTAATTACACCCTTGCCAACCCTTCCAAATTTACAGTGAAATGCTTCTGGCCTCTGCTGCAGGGGCTCCTGTTAGAGGATGCCACTGGAATTGTGGCACCGCTACAACAGACAATGTACCAGCATGCAGAAAGAAGCAGTCTCTGCTCTGAAAAGGTTACCATCTGGTGCAAAGAAGAATGGTGTCTTTATGAAGTAGGAGCAGACAGACTCACCTCAGATATGGCTATTGAACTTTTTATTAGATGGGAAGAACTTTCATTTATTATAAAGCTTGACATGATTCAAACTTATGATGACCTAGAACAGGGGAGGCTGTTTAGCTCTTTAGCCATACGTTGAGGCATTCAGACCACCTGAGCATTAATATGATGCCTTTCTGAATTAGGCTTCCTTTCTGAAAGATAGGGCTATTAAATCAAGTTAGTCCCTTTGGAATTTATACAGACAGGATCTTCTGCTGGCTGGGGGGAAAAAAAAGAAAAGGTAAAAAGCACCATCTGTCTGCTACACTTCATTAAAGGGAAAGGTCCCATTAATAAAAATCACAAATACTGAACATGTAACCACAAAAAAGCTATTAACAGCTTTCAAATTCACTTCTTAATACATTGCCTTGCAATAAAATAAGTCCACTGATTACCATATTTTCTTGCATGTAATCCACACCTTTGCCCCCAAAAGCACTTGGTGAAAATTAGGGTGTGCATTCTATACAAGAAAAATGGATCCCCATGGGTCTGGAAATTTGGCGGGGAAAGGTGGTGACATTAATTGCTATGGTTCTGGAAGCCATGGCAATTAACACTGCCACCTTTCCTTCACTGCCAAATTTCTGGACCCATGCAGAGTCCCCAAGCCAGATAACATGAGCCTATAGGGCTGGTCTGGGGTTGGATCCATTGCATGACTCTGGACCTGGAGCTCACAATGTGGGGCCCATATGCTGGTGCATGGGGCTGGCAATAGGCTTGGGAGCAGGCTTAGCTCCCTAGCTGCTGCTATTCAGTGGTGCATCTACACAAGACATTTACTGTGGAACAGCCTAATTTAGCACCACACTAAAGTCTCTGTGTTTGTATGTGTGGCCCTATTAAGCCACAGTAAACTAATAAATGCTGCAGTAGGTTAGTACTTGTAAATACAAGTACTGTCCTGTGGTGGCATCATTTACTGCTCAGCAGCACATGTGTAGACACTGATGAGGCTGGCTAGGGCATGGGGGTGCTTCAGTGTGGGAGCTGCCTGCCAGGTCTGCACTGAAGCATCCTTGTATCCCAGCCAGCACCTCTGCAGCATGTTGAGCTGGGTCAGAGCAGCCCTGGAGATGCCCAGCAGATGACCCCCTGAACTCTCCCTCTGTAACTCGGTTCAACATGTTGCAGTTCCAGGTGCAGTCCGATGTGTAAACGTGGCACCTGGGAGAAATAAACTCCAGTGTAGATTCATAGATGTTAGGGGCTGGAAGGGACCTCACAGATAATCGGGTCCAGACCCACTGCACTTGGGCAGGAGAGACTGCTGGGTTCAGATGACCCCAGTAAGGTGCACATCAAGATTTTTTTTAAAGATCTTCAGGGTGGGTGACTGTACCGCCTCTGGGGGGAGTCTGTTCCAGGCCCTAGGCCCTCAAATTGTAAAGAAGTTTTTTCCTTATGTTTAATCTGTGTGATATATGCCAGAGTTGATTGCTTCACATTAATTACACATGTAGATGCACCCAGTTTCTACAAAGAAGATGCGTTTTCTTCAAGCTGCCTTTGAAAAAACAGGTGCGTAATATCTATAGGGATGTGAGAAAATATGGTCCTCTCCCACCTACATCATGGGAGTAAATAGGAAATGAAACATGCTGTTTTCCCTTACATCATACCATATAGGAAGACAGCACAGCGCACATACAGGCTGTTCCAAAAGTATTGGTTATTCAAGTATTAGCCAAATAGGAAACACTGGGCAATAGCGTTCTTTGTTTTACTTCCTGGATCTTGGAGCAGAGCCTTATATAGGGGCTATGGAGAGTACAGCCCAGTATATCAGTACAAGTTTTTGAGTCTTCTCTGGGACTAATCATGGAACCACACAGGTATTAAAGTAAGCCCTTTACACTTAAAGCACAGGAACCAGGCATCTTAATACTGCTCTAATACCAGTCATAAATCTCCATATGTAGTATAGCTGCCAGAGAGTGACATAGCATTCCCTTGAGATAGCATGAGCTACAGAAGCATATAATTGGCCATATGCCTTATGAGAAAGTTGATGGACTTGTTCCTGTGATATTAGAGATTTGGTTTTACCCTTGCTCTGCCTATGATGACCCTGTACAAACTCACTATCTGTAAAACAAGCAAATAATGTTTGACTCCCCTGTAGGCTTGTTCAGGGCACCAAAATATTTAACAGCAATCAGTAGGCAAGATGCAGCTAAGACTTATGACCTCTAGGTTTAGTAATTCAGTGCACCTTTCACTCAGCTAGAGTACCCTGAAATTACTTGATGGCCAGAACTTTTCACACCACCATAAAAATCCCTGCCACAAGAACCACAATGCAATGAGGTTGCTCATGCTAACACTTCAGGGCCTGGAAGCATGTTTTCTGTATTTATCTATTACCTCAACATTTCCAAACATGAAGAAAGAATGGGTTGATTTAAACAGAGGTGCTATGGTCTTCCCTAAAGTGAGATAGAAATCCAAATGAGAATCCTAGAGCATAAAGCTTGTAGCATATTTTAAACCGTGAATTTTAAATGGTTGATCCATTGTAGTAACTATGAAATATTTGACCATAAATCAAAGGTAAAACATAATTTAAAATATTTTTATAGTGCCATCAGCTACTATATAAACATGTATAAACACACACACACACACTTTTTCCTGGAAGTTGCATGTTTGTTAAATTTCAAACTCTTTGAGACAGATATTGTATCTTTCCATGTGTTTGTACTGTGCATAGAACATACAAATACTAACAAGGAAATTCAATATTACATAGGTCCATTATCACAGAGAGGTTTTTGAGAGCTGCATTTATGAGAAAATAACCCAGCATGATCAGTTTAGTGGAGAGCATTCCCATTATGTCATTTCTGAGGTGCATTGTGTCAAGAGACTAACGTAAAACAGCATTACTCTGCAACAGATTGTTTGCTATCACTGGAACAACAAACATATCAATTTCCTTTCAAATATTTGTTCCTAGGATTTCACTATTTATTAATATTCCAGGGCTTTACTTGATGCACTTTCTCCCATAACTAGAGCAGATCTGCCATGGAGTGCAAAGCAGTCACCAATTATGGCATGGTTTTGTATTTAAACAACAACAGAAAATAAAGCAAAACAATTTATGGTATTTCCATGACTTTTGCAAGTAAAGGCTGAACCCAGAGAGTAACAATATCAGGCTGTTAAAACATCATCTCCTTGCACTGCAACAGCAGGCGGACACTGCCATTCATTACAACAAGGACAGTATTGCTAGGGACCTACCAAAATCAAGGAGGCAGGCGGCCAATTGTGTGGGCCCAGCACCATTTTCATAGACTTATTGTGGCAGCCTGCCCCCCCCCCCACATACACACACACCTCTGATTGGTTGAGGGGCCTTCTTGGTTTTGCCACTTGCTGCTGACTATCCAAGAGGGCAGTCCATCATGCAGCCCCATCCCTTACTGCTGATTGGCAGGGGGGAAGGCGCTGCGCAACAGGCAGCCATCTCAGCCAATCAGGAGCAAGGGGGAGAGGGCAACTGCAATTTTGGCTGCTCCCCTTCACCCAGACTTCAGCAAGGATCCCATCTTAGATGTTGCAAACTCCCTGTGACATAGGCAGATATAGGGAGAAGGGATGGAGGGAATATATTGAAAGGCAAAGCGATATAAGCTCCTTTGTGCCTTTTCAGGACTGCCTTTCCCCTCCCCCACAAATTTTTCCATGCTTCCTTGGAAAATAGTTTTAACAGTGATGGACTACAGAGAATTTTCCATAATTTGATCACATTCTCCAAATACAATGTTTCTTCTGAAAAACTATAGCATGCCACCTGCTTCCCCCACTTTCGGGTGGTTTTAGTTTTCTTCCTCATGAATTATGAAATGTTATCAAAATACTAATAATAATGCTTCATTTTTGCTTTATACTGAGGACCTGGACACTCTTTTTTTTTTTTTTTTTTCACACATTCATAACTCCATTGACTTCAGTATGAGGTTTGGGTGCAGAAAAAATCAGCATTAGACCCCAGAGAGATCTGCAAGGAGTTTATTTTAAAAATTTAAAGATTCACATATTCAACTTCCCAAGAACTTTTTCCGTATCTCTTGCATAGACAAGTCTTACAGTGGAGAACCGAAGACTATTCTTTGTGCATTTACAACAGTTTCTCACAGTTGCTCACAGGCAACTGTCTCTATGATGCCACTAATATTTAAAGGAGAAGGGCAGTTTTGCCCAAGGATTGTGCCTTGTACAGTTATGTCATCGCTTTAGGACTGCTGGGTCCAATTTTGTCAGTGGCAATGAGATCCAGAGCTCATAGTTATCAATAAGCCTAAAGATATTACCTACCAACAAAGTGTTATTGAAGTCAGAGGTCTCTCCTGGCTTCCAGAGAAACCAGTAAAAGATTCTTATTCTTGCCTATCAGAACAGGTGACATTGTAGTGGGAAAAGCAACAAGCAACATACTTAAGATTGCCTAAATACACATCTCATCTATCCCCATTTTGAGGCTTTTATAGCTTTCCAAAACTTTCATCTTTCAGGGAACTGGGCTTTTGCTTGATTTTCTATTTGGTTTAAATTTGAGCGGCTTCCCTCACCCCCATCTCCCACCATGTAAATGGACTATAATCAGTTCAAACCATTCCACTTACTTCACAACTGCCTACTTCTATGTGGGTTTCTTTTCTTTGACAACTCATGGAGATACTTGATCTAAGAGAATGCAAGAAGTATTACTAGAGTTCCCCATAGAAGATGTCTTAGAATTAACTATTGTTAGGATCATCCACCAAAGCTAGCCACAGCCTAACACAGGGCTGTCCAACTGGCAGCCTTTGGGTTGTATGCAGCCCACAAAAGGTTAATTTGTGGCCCCTGGGTTCTCACCCAACTGCTGCTTCCCCCTGTAGCTGACTGCAATAACAGCTAGAGTCTCTGGGCACCCCATCCCTTCTCCAGGTGCTCTTTCCTACCCTTTCTCCGAGGGATGGGTCAGCATGGTGAAGGGTGAGGAGATGATGGTGAGCCCAGGCCATGGGTTGGGGAGAGGATGGTAGAAATTGGAACCATAGAGAGGGAGAGATCATGCCCACACAGGACAGCAATTGGTAGGGGGTGGTTCCTGCCTGGATGCACATGCAGGAGGATGCAGGTGGGGGGAAGAATTGTGTCTGTATGGTGCAGTGGCATGTGTGTGTGTGCGTGTGTGTGTGTGGTGGGGAATTCACCCAGTGCAGCAGTGTGGAGGGAAGTTTGCGTGTAACACAACCTGGTGGTTCTTGGTGTGGCCCCTGGTAACTTAGCAGTTGGACACCCCTAGTCTATAATATTACAGAAGATTCCTTTATGGTGCCATCCTCTGCTTTTCTTTTCTTCATTTTTTTTTTTTTTTTTGGTCTTAAACATGATGGTGGCCATGAGTTTATTGTTTTTTTAGGAAGAAATTGCCCAATTTGAAAGCAATGAAAGGAGCCAAGTTTTAAAATGGAAGTTGAACAGGAAATGAAATCCCTTATCCTCAGAAGTTAAGTAGTCCATAATGGTGTTTCTCAGGCAGTCTGAATAACATACAGCTGTCCTTTGAAAATCTAATATGAGCTTGCATCAGAGAATTTTCCTTAAGTGAAATAAGCAGCTTCTTCACTTAGCATAGGGAATGTCTGTCAATTTTCCAGTTTTTGTTTGAGAACATTTACTTGCTACATTAGCAATTCAGATTTTAAATACTTGCTTATTCGAATGATTAAGAAGGTTGAAATTTAAGTACTTTCTTTATTTAGAGAGAACATTTTATACTTCTTGTTTCCAGAGTATTAGTGATATTAAGGTATAGAGACAAGATGTGATTGTAGAGAAGTAGAGCTGTAAGGCTGCCTGAGGCAGGATCATCCCTATCCAAACAATCCCTTACAAACCATAACCTAAACTCTACCTAAAACTACCATCAATACTATGGATTAAATCCAATTTACATTTTCCCTGTAGAAACACATGATATACAGTCTTACTTTGGAGAATGTCTTTTTTTGGGGATATAGCTGTCCCACAAACAAGTTGGAGTACCTTTACCCTGGAGTAACTTACTATAGAGCAAGTGCTGTGTGCCCACTCCTCTGCTTTTTGCTCGATGCAAACTATTACTAGCTCCCCTGATACCTCATGGTTAGGGTAGCACCTATTGTGGTCAATGAGTATACGAGACTTGGCCATAGCTCTACAGTTTTGTTGAAACTGTTGTCTTCTTGTGTCTCAAAGAAAATGTTTAGCTAAGAAATTTCCAAGCAGCTCTATTTTGGATTATGGTTAAAAGATGTTGAAGAGCCACAAGCTTCACACTGTCCCATTCAGAGCAGGGGCTTGAACCTGGGCTTTCCTTGGACACATCTACATCTAGTGGCAATATGCTGCAGTCAGGCTTTTCCCACGTTCACACCACAGGACCTGCTCTAGAGACCTTTATCTCCAGCATCCTTGAGAGCAGCCACTGGAGACAATCCTGGAGTAGCCTCATGGCATATTTCTGGGTTTGGAATATGTCACTAAAGTGGGGCATACACTTGGGGAATATCTTGGCCAGAGCAGAGCACACTGCTGCTGCCACGTAGACATCTGCTTTCATCCCAAGTGTGTGCCCTACCCACCAGGCTACAGAGTCACTCTCTCTCTCCTGCCTCTGACCATGAATGAATGTTCAATTATTCAAGCTAAGTAGAACAGCTTCCACAAAAAAAAAGATTAAGAAAGATTCTCACCAAAATAGCCAATAGCTGTGGTGGGCAAAACAGAACAAATTGACTAATCAAACTTGTCCAAGCAGCTGAATGAGAGGAACACAGAGTTGTGACTGACAGTAAATAAAACCTTCACCCCCTACCACATTAACATAAGCCAGCTATTGTTAGTTACTTTGCCTGATTCTGCAACTTTTGCTCTGTTGCTCAAACACATAAATAAGAATAGTTCCACTGATATCAGTGAAATACCACCCTAAAAGCTGCTCAACATGGACAAAGGTGCTGTTAGTCTCCCAGCAAGTTACAGAAAGGATACTTATAAACCATTAGATGTAAGTTGTCTTAAGCCCTTGGTGAATAGTACACGCTATACCTAATAAAATACCTGATCCTTCACTTTTAAATAGCAATGCTTCTTCATTTGATGGTAGCCATACATACCCCATGCCTCTTAATTTATGTAACATACATAGTGCACCATAAATCAAAACACTTGAGTAAGGAAACAGTTCTCTATTATTAGAATAAGGATGATTTCTCTCATAAGTACAGCAGGCACCAGAGTGACATTTTGAGTTGATAGCCCCAATGAAATAAAAAAGTAAAGTCCTCTCAGGATGTTTTGAAGCATTTTTTTCTTGCAATATCAGTGGTTTCCTGATATATGCAGTAATTATATAATTGCTTTTATTTCCTACCTTATTAAGAGGGCTTCAACTCAGCCTCCAATTTTGTGAGAGCAATTTGTCAGACACAAATTGCTCTGGACACATTTTATAGCACACAGACATCCTTTGTTGGTGTAATCAGGTACTTAGATGCCTACATGTTGTAAAATGCAGTCACAATTATTTGCTATAAATTGCACATGTAGTTATTTGCAGGCACAGAATTGGAGGCCACTTCTGAAAATCAGAACCTTAATATCTCTAATAACTTAGAAAAATGGGGCTTGGCAATTTGCAAGCAACTGAAATGTTATGATACAGTATCATTTCCTAACTGGCACTGTGCACATACGTACCATTGGCCAATTTCAGTCCTGGTGCAAAAAGAGGTTTGAGCACCATTGTGGATAATAGAGTTGCACCCATTTAAATCCTGTCCATTGAGCGTTTTTTCCTGGCGCTGGAAATATCCAGCATTTAAGTACCATAATAATGGATGATGTACATAAACATTATTGAAGGTTATTTCCTGCTTCATGCTTAAAATGATCCCCCTGAGAACAGATCATAGCTTCAGTTCCATCACTGCTCTTGTCAGTCAGTCCTATATGGAAGGATTTCAGATAGAAGTGGTTTATTATTAAGAAAGATTAAGTCCCATACATATGCATAGGGTGCAATGACTAACAGTTATCTGCCAATTTCAGAGAGCTTAATTTTGATTTACAGTTGTAAATATCTATATGCAACTGTAGACTCGTGAGTAAAAAAGGAAGGGGGGTCTATTAACAAGGCTTTTAATACACAGAATGGAGTAGGAAACCAGGGGCATTTTGAAGCAGGATATGATGAGAGAGACTTGAAAGGGTTCTGCAATGGACTCGATTAATTTAAGGTAAGTATCTTTGTATGCAGCATTCAGAGCTTTGTGAGAAAACCTAGGGTGACTTTATAGGGATTTTCTCAGTAGGGGCACTAGAAAGGGGAGGGGTGCCAGGGACCCTGTCCCACATGTCAAACTAGGGCATCAAATTATGAGTAGATCATCCCAGAGGTAGAGTATCTGGATAGAATACCCAGATACTCATGACCCTTCTCCCTACCCTGCCTACTACTGAGCATCACCAGGACTGAACAGGGACAGTATTTTTCTTACACCGCACAAGTTAACAGTTAAATTATTTTCTATTCCAATATTACATAATACAATGAGAAGAGACTGCCTGATGCAAGCACTGTCTGTCTCTTCAGGTCTCTGTACCCAGCCAAAACCAAAGCCTTACAAAACCATGGCATCTAGTCCACACAGGGATGAAAGCAGGTGTTTGCCTTCTCACACACAGAGACATAAACCTCATATACACTTACCTGGTTCTGCCAACAGAAATTCACACTGCAGCTGCTTCCGGAGTATGTGTACAGCCGTTGGCTTCCAGCAGCTCCAGTGTAGCAGCCATGCTGCCAGTGCACAAAAGGCATCCCTCAGAGAGTGCCAGCTGTTGAAGGAGCTGTGAAAAAGGCATGGGAGCCAGATGGTGACAGAGAAGCCTTCTGTTGCCAAGCAAGGCAGTGTAACTCTGCCAGCCGAGAGGGGGTTCTGCTGCCCAAAATGATCCTGGAGTGTAGGCGCACACTCTTACTCTTTGCCCTCCCAACTTGGGTTGGGTAGACTCTAGACTGCAGGAAGACACACAGCTCTTCTAGGACCTCTTGGCAGCATTAAGACCCTTAATCTTCTGTACAGGACACTTGTCCAGCATTGCTGGAGAGATCAGGATTGTCAGTGTCCTTATGTTTCTTTCCAAGCCTGTTGGGACAGAAAGGATGCTCCCTTTGCCTAGGACTCAAACAAACAACTGCTGAAATGCTTCAGTTCATCATGGTACCTCCCAAGCTACAAATGGCTTCAAATGGCTCTTGAAAGCTGGTCAAAAGGTAGAGTCCTATTAGCCAACTACAAAGAACAGATAAGTAAAATAGTTTTCAGTAATTTGAAGTGCAATATTAAAATGAAGGCCCTGACCTATCAAATGTACAGAATACTATCAGTGGCAGCATCTTTTTGCTGAATTTTAGCCACCACGAGATAGACGTGATTTTTATTCCCCATATTATTCTGCCTCAAATATATATGCTTTTTATTTTTATGCAACATGCAAGTACTGTAGACCAGTAAAAAAGGGGACTGCTTCAAGAGACTGCAGGAAATTTTTGTATTTCCTACTCAGGCATGCCTTTCCCATGGCATTTACTCATGATGGGTGCATACTTGGGAACTTCAGTGTTCATTTTTACACAGACACTTTTAAAGTTAGAAGTATACACCATAAGAAAACAATAAAAAATATTGTTTCCACCCAAAAAAGCACAAGTGGCTTGCATAGAAAAATATGCGGGGTAATCTTGTAGTTGGAAATTAGTTAGTTTTGTTCTGTCCATCCTCCCCAGTTTTTTTAACACTTAGAAAGAATAAAAACTTCTAATTGACTTTAGAATAAGCAGATGCACAAAGATGACAGACTGCAGGAGTAAAACTCTTACATATTCCCTTTTCAGAGCTGAACTGTCCTTTAAAGAGGCACCTGTGCACCAAAATCTCTGATGATGTTTTAACATTTGAAAGTTAATCTGATCCTGCTGCTTATTCCTCACTTGCAATCATAATCCTCCATTTATGACACTACAGTCACTTCATGGAATCTAACTGTGATGTCACAAACAAAAGGAATATGCCTTCAAGTATGATGCATAAACAGCAGGTGCCCACAAACACTTAATCAGCAGAGACGCCACTTTCATGTAAATATCCTTTAGAAATCAGGATTAAAAAAAAAGTACAAAAATGTAACGACAATTACATATTTATTATTACTACATTTTATGTATATAACATTATTAATGCACAGACTATTTTGCATATAACTAAAAAGCACAGGTGTCAGATCAGAGGGATTCTAGCATAAATTAGTTATGCCTTGAACACGCATTGTGTATCTTAGATGTAGGCAACAATGACAAGAGAATGATAGTGCAACAGTGCAGGATTATAATATATACTGATCCTCATAGTCTCCTTGTTTGGTACTTTTTATAAAAATAAATGGGAATTGTTCATTAAGATATTGTAGGGTTTCATGCAATAGAACGCTACAGAGCCAGCCCATCTGATCTACTCACCTGAGATAGATCAGCCTAAGCCAACTTTATTATGGGTCCAGGTAAATGGCTTTGATGATGATTTGCATGTCTCAGTTGGTGAGTGTGAGGGAAAGGTAGGAGTGCTTGCATCCATGCTTTGCGGGTCCCAGGGAAGAGTGGGTGACCTTTGATGGGGGGCATTTTGACTTTTCTGCTTTCCCTTCCCCACTAAACATTACTTCAGTAAGTTTAATAGCCTGCACTTGGCCAAACTCTGCAGTAAGCTTGCCTAACTTGAGGTAGGCAAAGAAGAGGGGGAAGGAGTAATTTAACAATTGTTTTGGGGATGCCAGGGACTGGGTGGGGGTGGCTTTGTGAAATGAGTAGCCGTGGCTGAATAGAGTGAGGACACAGCTTTATTGTTAGGCAGATAACTTTTCATTGAGCAAATAGTGGAAGGGAGCTCATTGATAAAAAAAAGTGCAAACAGAATGAAAAAAGCAGGTAGTAGAGTTTTTGCTGCATACCAAAGTGGCCAATTACAGCTGGGTCAGGGGGCAGGGAGTGCTGCAGTATGGGAAGCCTGGAGGACTGACAAGGCCTGTGTAACAGAACATTTGATGTCCATATATGTAATATATACCTGATTTACAGTGCACTGGTTCAAAAGAGTACCTGATTTTACTGGTACACTTTTGAACCATTCTAGGTTCAAAGCCAGTTTAATAGGCTTATACAGATGTCTATTTCAGGTTTGAATTGCATTTAAACTAGTCTGAGTGTTAGGTGTGTCCATTCCCTGTGAATCTCACCCAAAATCTCTGACTGAATCAAGAGGCACAAGTACATAGGTGACATATTGTGTGATACTGTAGCAGCTGAGATCTTCTGAGGAGTACCAGACAACAGCATTCTGATTTAACATAGAGGAGTTGGGGGTGGGCTTTGGGGCGGTTGTTTTCAGTGAAAGAACCTTGATTTTGGAATGTGTGTCTCCATTTGTTCCAAAGTATACTGAGCTGCAGGCTAGCCTCAGTTCTTCTGTGTTGGCCTGGCTTTGAAGTGTGGCTAGGAGGGAGAGAGAAGCTGCCAGAGTTATGAGTGTAGCATACAGAGAAGATTCTGTAATTATAATTTTTTGTTATACGTCCTTTGGATAGGATTGTAATGAACCTAGAATACTGGATTGGTGCATTTTTATATATTTAAATGAAGCATGCAATACTGTCTGTAAAGCTCTCTGTAAAGCATAAATAAATATTTTATATGCAGATGGTTTAAAATGTTTAAGAAAAAATATGGAAAGTTTATAAAAAGTATTTGAGGTGACCATTATTAAAGTAAGTCTGCAGATGATACAAAGTTGGGGAGAGTAGTAGATACACTGGAAGGTAGGGCTAGGATTCAGGGTGACATAGACAAATTGGAGAATTCAGCCAAAAGAAATCTCATGAGGTTCAACAAGGACAAGTGCAAAGTCCTGCACTTAGGACGGAACAATCCCATGCACCAGTACAGGCTGGGGGCTGACTGGGTGGGTAGCAGCTCTGCAGAAAAGGACCCGGGGATCAGATGCAGGTGGTGAACTCAGACTGGTTGGGGTGGGGGGTTGCAGCTAGCTGGGAGCAGGGAGGGGGC
>NW_017729032.1:219577083-219588822 GCF_001723915.1 Gavialis gangeticus
TGGCAGGGGGTGGGGGGCGGGAGTGGGGGGCATTGCAGCTTCCCTGCTCCTGGCCGGAGTATCCGACTGGCTGGAACCACCCGTGTCCCTGGTTGGCTGAAAAACCCCTCCCCACTGCTCCCATAGGATGTTCCACCTGCCCCACCAGTCTGAGTTCACCACCCATGCCTGTGGGGGTTACAATGGACAATAAGCTGAATGTGAGCTAGCAGTGTGCCCTTATTGCCAAAAAGGCTAATGGCATACTGGGCTGCACTGGTAGATGTGTTGCCTGTAGTTCAAGGGAAGTGATTATTCCCCTCTATTCAGCATTTGTCAGGCCACATCTGGAAACTGAGAGGGCATTTAATAGATTAATAGATTCATAGATTGTTAGGGGCTGGAAGGGACCTTGTAGATCATTGGGTCCAGTCCCCCCATACTAGGCAGGAAAAGACAACTGGGGTCAAGCGATCCCAGCGAGGTGACCATTCAGTCTCCTTTTGAAGATTTTCAGGGTAGGTGACTGCACCAGCACTGGCAGGAGTTTATTCCACAGTCCAGACACCCTGACTGTGAAGGAGTTTTTCCTGGAATTGAGCCTGAAGCTGCCTTCCAGGAGTTTGTATCCATTGTTCCTGGTCTTCCCCAGGGGTGCCCTGGTGAACAGATGCTCACCGAGTTCTTGATGCACTCATCTGATGTAGTGGTAAGCTGCTACCAAGCCCTCTCTCAGCCTTCTCTTCTGTAGGCTGAAGAGGTCCAAGTCCCTCAGCCTCTCCTCATATGGCTTGTCTTCCAGCCTTTAACTACCTGAAGGAGGTTTGAAAGAGGGTGGAGCTACACTTCTCAGTACTGGCAGATGACAGAACAAGGAGCAACGGTCTCAAATTGAAGCATAGGAAGCTTAGGTTAGATATTAGGAAGAATTTTCTCACTAGGAGGGTAGTAAAGCACTGGAACAGGTTACCCAGAGAGATGGTGGACTCTCCATCCTTGGGGGTTTTTAAGACCCGGCTAGACAAAGTTTGGCTAGGATAATCTAGTTGGGGATGCTCCTGGTTTGAGCAGGGAGTTGGACTAGATAACATCCTGAAGTCCCTTTCAACCCTAATTTGCTATGATTCTATTATTCTCTCATGATTAGGTATTATATAAAAGTAAGCACCACCACCATAGCTACTACTGCTGCCTCCTCTAGCTCAAGGGTGTCACTCTTCTGCCCTGCAGGGCTGGATGAAGGTCACTGAGCTGGTTCTGCAGGCCAGACCAGGACCAACTGCCCATGGAGCACCCATACCGCAGGCTCATTGTGCCTGTGGCATGTGCGACCAGCACAGGGTGCACGCTGCATACTCACCCCACTGAACTGGCTCTGCATTCTGGCTCTGGCACTGCTCAATCTGGACTCATCCTGGAGCGAGTATGAAGGGCTAGTTCAGCAAGACACCACATACAGTGCACACCCCAGACTGCCTTCTGGCCTGTGTGCAAAGTGTGTGGTGCCAGGTCCATCCCTCACACCACATGCAGCCAGGGGCAGCACATGGGGTGAGTCCAGAGACCTATGGCCCAGATCATATGGTTCCACAGGCCAGATGCAGCCCATGGGCTGTACGTTTGACATTGCTTCTCTAGCCAGATTTTGAGTGAAAAATGACTCTTGCTGTTGTGTTTTATGTTGGGCTGTGCTGTTGGCATGCATTAGGTGTGCCCTGAGCATGTACACAAAGTTGGCCTTCTCTAGGGACTGAGCAAAGGTGGGGTTTAGGGGTTGCTTTGCCCTGCAGGGATAGAAGAGCAGTCCAGCAACTCCCTGGGAGGCTGCTGGAGTGCCCCTGCCTGCTGACCTGGGCCAGGGTAGGCAAGCTCCAAGCCCCCTCACACAACAGGTGGTTGCCTATTGGGTTCAATGGTGTTCTAGGTCATGGTGCTTTGTGTGAAACACCATAGTTAGAGCACCTCCCCAAAAGGCTGCCTAAACTTCTGAACACACCCTAGGTTACAACAGTACTTTCGTGAGAGTGAAAGCACCCCACTTCTCAGATCAGTACATTTTTGTGGTTTTAGAAGTTTATGTTTAGGTGCCTTTGTAGTCCAAAGTGTAGGTATGTGCTTAGTATTTTTTGTAGCTGCTGGATGGGAGTACTGGGGATCTCTTTTTGCAACACATACCTAACTGCCTTCTACGTTCTGGTTCAGGGGTGGGCAAAATACAGCCCATGGGGTGGATCCGGCCCACCAGGCCATTCTATCCAGCCCATAGGGTCCCTAAAAAATTAAGAAAATGAATATTTATCTGCCCCCAGCTTCCTGTCAAAGATGACAATAGATAGGGGCAGTAGGACCCAGGGGAAGCCAAGGCATGCTCCTGCAAAAGCAGGGCCTCCCCAGCCCCTGCCCTCTGCTTCTGTCTTGGGACCATGGGACTGTTTGCACTTCCCTACACCAAGCAGGAAATTCAGGTAGAAAGTGTGGAGAGGCGGGCAGGAAAGTGAGGAAAGGAGCAGCAGGGGTAGAGGGGAAGGAGTGGGTGTGCGGGACCCCATGCCAGTGTTCTGGGACCAGTACCGGCGGGGCCTAGAGTGGGGCAGCAGGAGCATGGGGCATGGGATGACAGGGTCTATGGAGCTGGGCTGGGCTGCCAGAAGGGAGAGGGAGGAACTGGCCCAGCTCCATAAAGCCCCAGCCAGATGGGACCCTGTGCTGCTGCCACCCCACTCTGGCCCCGCTGGTGCTGGCCCTGGGGCACCAGTGCAGGTCCTGCACTCCCACCTGGCTTCCACTGGTTACTGTGTGCCCGCTTGCTCCCAGCCCTGCTTGGCACAGGTGGGGACAACTGCGGGCAGCCCTAACCCTGCGTACTCCACACTTGCCCATCTGGGCTGAGCAGTGGCAGCCAGAGAATAAGCTGCTACTCACCATAGGGGAAAAGCAGCCTCTCCCCATCCTGCCACCAGCGCTCACTGTGGCAGCCACCTACAGCCCACACAGGGCTGTCCTGCCTATCTGTTGTGTCCTCGCTGCCCATGGGGCAGCGGTGGTAACGGAGAGCAGGTACAGACAGTCCTGTGTGGGCCCCAAGTGGCTGCCACAAGGAGTCCCGGTGGCAGGAGGGGAAGGACTGCTTTTCCTCCACCCGAGCAGCAGTTCATGCTCCACCACCACTGCCACTCAGCCCAATGGGTAAGCCCGGGGCTGGCATGGGGCCCAAGCTGGCAGCAGTGGCAATGAACAAACTGCAGCTGAGCGTAGGGAAAAAGCAGCCCTTCCCATCCCACCATTGATGCTCCCTGCAGCAGCCACTTGGAGCCTATGTGGGGCTGCCTGTGCCCACTCTCCATTGCCACTGCAGCCTCCCAGGTGGTGAGGATATGGCAGAGGGGCAGGACAGCCCTGTGTGGGCTCTGGGTTGCTGCCACAAGGAGCGCTGGTGGTGGGAGGGGAGGGGCTGCTTTTCCCCCATGCTGAGTACCAGCTTGTTCCTTCCCCACTGCTGCTGCACAGCCCAGACAGGTGAGTGTGGAGTGCATGGGGTTGGAGCTGCTTGCAATTGTCCCCACCTGTGCTGTGGGGCTGGGAGTGAGCAGGTGCGCGGCAACCAGATGGGAGCCGTGGCTTCTGCCACTGGTAGTTACATGCCGGTGGCGGGGCAGTCCCAGGAGGGAGACAGCTGGCTTTGTGTGCCCTGTCCTGCTCCATCCATCATGGCTGCACTCAGTAAAGTGCTGCCCATGCACCAAGGCCTGAGGCAAGCTGGGCAGGACCCTCCACCCCCACCCACGGCTGGGAGCAGGGGGATGCCATGAGCAGAGGACAGGGAGGTGGCTCTGCTGCTTGCTCCTAGGAAAAGCAGCAGAGCCCCCTCTTCCTGGGCAGCTCCAGCTGGTTCCCCCTAGGCCACTGCCTGCACAGCCCCCTCCCCTGCAAGGTCCCCCAATGATCCAACCCCATTCAGTCATCGCAGCCCCATCCACCTCCATATAAATTAAGTTTAAACATGTAAATTAAATTTAAATCTGTAAATTATACAGTTTGCAGGTCTGCAGTATAAAAAGATTGTGAACCCCTGCGATAGACCCCTGCCAGTCTGCACCCCATGCTCCTAACACCCTGCTCTCGGCCTTGCAGACCCCATGCTCCCACACTCCCACTCACTTCCACACTCTCCCTGCCACTTTCTCCGCTTTCCTGCCCACCCACTGGCCACTCTGCACCCCATGGCTCCCATACTCATAATACCATACCCACACACATACACATCCCCACAAACTCCCATACCCACCAACCCACAACTCCCCACAAACCCCGCACCCACTCCATACCCCCTGAAACCTATGTGCACCCCACACAATATACAAGTAAGACTGCGTTTTGAGCTTTTATGCAAGCACTTCTACATATAGAGCATAAACACACACAAATCAGATCAAAAATATTTTTTTGAATTAAATTAAAATATATTATTATGGGTGTTTGATTTTTAGTATATAATTTGGTTTTTCTCCCTCTAAGATGGAATACTTCCCCCAAAGGAATACTTCCAGGGGCAAGGGAGGGGGACTTCTGTTGGCAAAGATCAGAGGTTAAAGGGTGGTAACGGAGAGCAGGTACAGACAGTCCTGTGTGGGCCCCAAGCGGCTGCCACAAGGAGCCCCGGTGGCAGGAGGCGAAGGACTGCTGCCTTATGATCCCAAGATGGTGACCAGGGAGCAGGGCACCTGTCAAGGGGCAAGGATACCCATGTGGCCCTTGACGGTGTGCCAAAACTCGGTAAGCAGCCCTCTGCCCAAAATAATTGCCCACCCCTGGTTTAGGTGGCTAGGTTACTAGTCTGTTACCAGTCAGGTGACCTTTGTCTGTTAAGTCCCTTCTACCTTGCTACTTGTACAGCCCTCATCATTGTATTATCTTAGCCCTTTCTTCTTCTAATTCATGATTTTATACTAGCTGATTAAGTATCTATTAGAATAATTTTAAAACAATGGGAGAATAAGTTAAATATATGTTTTTATGCTAAAAATTAAAGTAAAGCACTTAAAATAATTTCTACAGACTGGATTAGTAAATCCTGCAGAAACACAGGCATGCAGGAAGGTAGAGGAACTAGAAAATGTCATGTGCAGTTTCTTGGCATTTCTTCCTCCTTGCCCTGTAGACCCTGGAAATTCAGAGGAAAAGGACCTCCTCCCATTTCTCCATCCTGTCTGCTAGCCCCCAGGCAGGATTCAGGAACGACTTGGTTTTCACTGGCCAAAATGCCCACAGCTGTGCAGTACCTACACATACAAGACCCCACAGCAATCAGTGCTTCTTGATTCTGATGCATATTCAGCATAATAGGCACAGAGTCAGCTAGGGATTTTGCCATGTAAAACAACTCATCTCTACACATGCCTGCCCTTGTCTTTCAAGTCCTCCCTCCCCCAACCCCCCCCCCCAAATGCATTTCTTTTACTAGCTGAGGAACTGCAGTAGGGTCTCAGTCAGTGGAGAAAGTGCTGCCAAGACAGCAGTTTTTATCCTTCTCTACTCAAGATGCATCTTGAGCTCTTATTTTTAAAAAGAGTGGAACATATGGACCTAGTGATTTCCCCTTAGTTCACCATATTTCTCATAGGAGTTAGCCTATTACTTAAATTTAAAAAGCAACTAATAAATGCTGATGCACTTCAGAGTGCACAGACTGGTGTTTAAGCCAGATGTGGGGAGGGAGTGGGGAGGGGCCAGTGAGGGGTACCTGGTTTGCCAGTCTCAAAGAAGAATGGATTTTTCAAAGCAGATATACCACTTTGCTGCTCACTCCTTAGCATGAGAATACAAAGCACACTTCTCTTGGGAATTTCTGGAGATGATAACTTGCAGCAAATTAAAAATTTGAATATACTCCTCAATCATACATGCATCTCTTCATCCTATGTGAAAAAACCCCTTCTCATAAACCCACTCCAACCTTACCTCCACACCCATCTCCACTGTATAAGAGAAGAAATATATACATATTTTCAAGTGAGTGGAAACAATTATAGGCCAGATGTAGTGCGGCTATTGTTGTTAAGCCTGCAGTTGTCAAGGACCTTTCAGAATCAGATTCTAAAGGCTTATTTTCCCCTCTTGACATTTTTCACAACATGGTGGATAAGGCCATTTGTGGAATGTTTCTAGGATCTCTTTTACTACCTCTCATTTATGTACTATGAATTATTTTAACTTCTATTATAGAATCACTATTTTCTCTAAACCAGTAATTTGAGGGCACAGTTTTCAATAACAATGAGCTCCTACAATCTGTTAAACATAAAAGGCCAGATATTGCCCTCCCTCCACCTGTAGAACTCCCACCGGTGTCAGTGGGAGCTGAGCATGTGGTGCAAGTTGTCCCTAAGCCATTTCAGCACTTAAAAGGTATGATTGTTTTCTTGACAAGCAGCACGCAAGGGAAATGCTGCATAAGATTTGAGTCTGCACACAAACATCTTGCAATTAATTATTGCCAAGTCTCAATAACACAAGGGAAGTAATTTTTTTAAGCAACATACAAAAGCTTGATATCTTTGAAAATGTTTTCTTTCATCATAAGATGGCAAAAAACTTTTATACCTTGATCAGTTATAAAATGTCCCCCACAAACCTGTTCAAATATTCTTCTAAATGGAAGTCTTTTTACTAAGAGGGGGAGGGTCTGGCATTTTCATCAAAACCTAGGGTTAACTATTGCAGAAGTCAGTTCCTGCTTTGGCCAAATCATTAGTATCTATTCTGTAGGATGTATTATGCTGAGATACCCTGAATTACATTATTGATATTCACACTAAGGGGTGATAATTTTCTGTAGAAAATGAAATATCAAGATTTGAGAAAAATATCAGAAAATGGTCCATAGTGATCACTGAGTTCAATAAACACAGGTATAAATGAATGAGAAGAACAACACACACTAATTTGTGGGCAGTACACAATGTCCATCTCTAATTTACTCTTAAATATCTTTTCCTGCAGGGACTATTTCCCAATTTCTAACTCTCTTATTCTCCTGTAAGGTAGCATCTATACATTGTAGCCTCTATCATTATATGGTCTATAAAAGAAAAAAAAAATGAACAAACCATTGTGAAGAGCTTTGAATGAAACCTTGGGATTCATGCTAGACTACCGGAACAAGGGACAGGAGGAAAACAACAGCACTGGCTATCGCCAGAGCAAAAGTAGGCTAAAACTAAAAGGCATATGAGACGGATGAAAAAGAAAAAGGAAGGGCAAATAAAGTCCTATGGTAATTCAGTGACAACATATATCGGCAAGACCTTTTCAGAGCAAGGTAGCCTTACAGAGAAATTACACAGCCAACATCCAAGCTTCACCACCAACCAACAGAAATGGAAGAGACGCTTTAGACAATGTGAAGAAATGCTAAATGCTTTGATTAGAAAATGCCAAATTCTTTGTCAATGGAATCTATATAATTATGTCAGTTTGCATCGACAGAGTGTGGCTCACAGTTACTTATTATAGTGTTGCATTGCAGCCTGAGAGCTCTGGACTTGTACCAGAGTCCCATTGCAAAAGGGCTGTACAGACACACAACAAAAAGCCTAGCTGTGCACCAAAGAGATTAGGAGTCTATTTAGAGATGAATAAAGGAGGACAATGTCACTTCCTCATCATTTACATTATAGCAGCATTTTCAAAATTCTGGGCACTGCACAGGCGGCTAGAAAGATTCACAATCCCATCTGGAAAGCGTGCATGTTACAACAATGAACCTAGGTAGAGGGTGGGAAAAACAGATATAACATGGTGTACAAGCAAAATGGCCAGGGGAAAGAAGTTATTCCCATGGGTTGCCATAGATTGGTTTATTCAGGGCTTTTTGCCTATGAGGGGAAGAGGGGGAGAAGGGGAAGAGGAGGGGGGTGTTGTGTTTTGTTTTCAATATGTAGCCAGGTGCTCCACTATCTAGGTATTCTTAGCTCCTGGCCTAATAGTCTCCTACAAACCTAAATTATGTTATCTAGATTTTAAGATGTTTTTCAAATGCATTTTAAATCATACCTAACTGTCCTCTTACCCAAGACACTGGTTTCTTTCAGTGCATTTTCCCATGCTAGTTGAGATCCTCCCCCTGCTCCCCACCCCACCCCCGCTCCATAAATCCCCATTCCAACAACGGGTGAGAAATCTTTATAAATTTACTCCTCAAGGCAGAGAGAGTTCTGCGGTAGTAGAGAAAGCACATGGTCTGCAGTTTGGTAAGCTATTCTAGGCTTTCCCAGTAATTTTAGTGACTAGATTCACTCCTGCAATGGGAGTTCTGACCCCAAGGGAAATGCACTGAATTCTGGCATCCCTAAATTTCCCCTGTTGCTGTTACTGGGCCTTGTGGCAGCCCTGCATGGGTCTTCTCTTCCCCCTTTGTGCTGCCAACTGTGCCCTGTGCTAGCTTTCTGGACATCAAAGGGTATTCAACTTGAAACAAACTTTACTTCTTGGGCTTTTTAAGAAGAGAAAAACCAGACACCCAATTCTAAAGGAAAACTTCTGCCAAAAAAACTATTAGTGAACTTTCCAGTCTATCAAATGACCTTCCTTCTATATTTAGTATGAAGTCTAAGAGCAGACACACACATAGACATGTAAGATACAGACATCCATTTCCAAGTCCATTCTTTGCCTGAACTGAACACATAAATAAGAACTGGTGAGACACTTCCACTGATCATAGCAATGGTGGAGGGGTCAGTAGGTAATTTACAGAGGTTATTTAAGCAATATATCCTGAGAACAAAACCTAGGTGACACCATGATTCAAATATAAAGACATTCCAGTGCCCTGTCAAGCCATCGATTCAATTGCTTGTACTGCTGTGGTACTTGCATTGGTGGTAGCGAAAAGGTAGGATGAACAGTACTTCATAGAAAATCAGAAATTCCATTAAGCATTGTTACTCCAGTTTTGGTAGTCAGCAAGTCCTCTTAGGATCATTATTTGCTTCCAAAAAATGTGAAATTCTTCTAAATGTAAAATTACTAAGACTGTGGTTTTCAACCTTTCTGCACTCAAAGCACCCCTTACTGGACTTGAGGCACCCTCCACAACTTTTGTGCATTGATTGGCACCCCATTTCAAAAACCAATTTATATATTCCAGTTCTTACCTCCTTGCAGAGGATCCAAGTAAGGACAAACCTAATCTTGCCCTTATCTGCTTATCCCCTCATACTTTCCTTATCTCCTCAAGCTGCTTGGCATCTTTCAAAAGATGTGGTGCCATTTCAGAGTGCTACATCACCCTGTTGAAGAATCGCTGTGCTCAAATGTTATTGGTGTTCTACTTGATTTAAAAAAATCTTAATTATACCTATGTGCTGAAACAGACAACTGTAAACAAAGGATGCAAACATCTGGCACACACAAGCTAGTGCAATCCACCTTTATAGTGGGATGCATGTGTAGGTGACATGACAGAGACAGACACCTTTGTAGGTTGCTCCACTCTACATAAGCTCTCACTTTGGAAAGTCAGTAGTAACTCTACAGAGAATGGGCATAATTGCTCTGAAAAGTTTTTGACTGTACTACTCAGCTTTGTTACATTTAAAAATAACACTTCCCTCCCCACCACTCCAAAACACTCCAAAATCCTTCTTAAGTCCTGCTCCAGAGAATGTTAGGACCAAAAACTATGCTCAGCACCAAAAAACTTGTGATATAGCCAAGTAAGGAACTCTGTTCAGATCAATTGCACAAGGGCTCTATTTGATACATGTTCATCATTTATACTTCGACATGTGCATTTGCTACCCTTCTTGTTCCAGTTGTTTTGGACTCGGACATGTACTGTGTAGTAGGTCTGTGCGAGTTGGCAGCAATCCGATCTGGCTTTAGATCTGGCCGCTTTGGATGGCCGCGATCCAATCCAGAGCTCTGGACTGGGTTTCCGCCTCTATCCGGTCGAAGCTTCGGAGCCACCTTGGAGATCCGGCCATAGGGTATAATGGGGGAATCAATGAAATATCTATAACTTTGTTGTTTTTTGTCTGATTTGAATGAAACTTGCAGGATGGTAGCCTCTGCTGAGAGCATGAAACCTGCCAAGTTTCAAGAAGATTTGTACAGGGGTTTGGGGGGAACTGCCGCTCAAGCTGCGGACAAGCAAAACTTGCGCCATGGGTGACAGTGAGTGTGTTAAGGTGCAGCAGGATGACAGCAGCAGGGATGGTGGCCCCTGCTTTGAAGTCTGCCAGCTGTGGAGGAGATGGGTGCAGGGGGGTTCTGGGGCCCTGCACCCCTCGCTGCTGACAGGCAAAACTCGTGCCAAGACTGCTTCTGTCCTGGGGCAGTTGATTGTCTGTATTGATTCTTTCCTCTCCTTAGCCTGGTTTTGTAGGTGCTCATTGATGCTCGTTAAGTCAGTATGTAGTAGCTAGGTCCTATGTATTGAGCTGGTCCCTGAGTCCCTGAGTGAATCATGATTGATTGGTAACAGGTAACACAGCAGCTTAGCCGCCAGGCCCGCAGTAGTGTCTCCCCTCCCTGCCCCAAGACAGACACAGTCAGTCCCACAAGCACCCATGGCACCAGTTTTGCTTGTCTGCAGCTTGAGGTGCAGTTTCCCCCCAAACCCCTGCACCCGTCTTGAAACTTGGCAGGCTTTGTGGCCTGGTTTTGTAGGTGTTATTTGTGGCCTCAGTAAGAGCTACCACCCTTGCAGTTTTTTTAGCCCCCTGTGTTGCAACACATAGATGTGACAGGAGTTTTGCTTTCAAGAATTTGGCTTTGTGGTCTCAGCATAGGCTACCACTCCTGCAGTTTTTCACCCCACTATGTTGTAATGCCTAGACGTGACATGAGTTTTGCTTTCAAGAATTTGGGGTGCTGTTCCCCCCAAGCCCCCATACTGATCTTCTTGAAACTTGGCAGACTTCATCCTCCCTGCATAATCTACCATCCCTGAAAATTTAATCCAAATTGGACAAAAAACAACAAAGTTATAGGTATTTTATTGTTTCTCCATTATACCCTATGGACGGATCTCCAAGGTGGCTCTGAAGCTCTTCAGGAAGCCGAACGAGGCAGCACTTCAATCCGGACATGCTGCTTGGACCCTTCAGTAGCTTCTCTCAAGCACAGGCCTAAGGGTGGGAAGGAGAAAATTAAATTCAGTGCACTTAGAGGATCTATAGACAGAGGTTAGGTATCACATAAACATTAAAATATTTTTTTTCTGTGAAAAATGATGCACGTTTTAAGATGACTGAGGTCAACAGAATTAGTCATGTGCATAAATTTAAGCATAACTCTTTGCAGAATCAAGGTGTGATGAAAAGGTTTTGAGTGGGCTGAATTCTAGCTTGCGGTTCTTGTTGGGAACACTTTTGGGGGACAAGGGGAGCCTCAGTATGATTTACTTTGCTGTAAATAGTTCTTGTAAATAGTTCCATAAGCAGGACACCTAGACACCCTTTTCACCTTAGGGGGAGATGGCAGATTGGGGCTGGAAGCAGGGCCCAGAAACTTCCCTCTGATTGGTTTCCCATGACTTTCCTTCAGCGTATTGTATAAGTGTTGTCCCTAGGTTACTATATTTTTGTAACTGTTTTGTTGCAAGTGTAGCTGTCTAATCCTGAGGAGAAGGAGTGAGGCCTCAGAAAGCTGGGATGGAAGAAGGGTAGTTCCAGAGAGGACACAGAAAAAGTCCTATGGAAGACAGAATGAAAAGGAATAGCCCCAGGAAGGACAGAGGGAACAGGAAAACTTGGG
>NW_017729032.1:219593822-219601703 GCF_001723915.1 Gavialis gangeticus
GGAGTGAGGCCTCAGAAAGCTGGGATGGAAGAAGGGTAGTTCCAGAGAGGACACAGAAAAAGTCCTATGGAAGACAGAATGAAAAGGAATAGCCCCAGGAAGGACAGAGGGAACAGGAAAACTTGGGCACATTGACACCCTGATCCCCCCCCCCCCCCACTCCCCGTCACTTTAAAAGAAGAAAACACCATCCCAGCCCATGAGCTGGTCAAAAATCCAGTGTTCTCAGAGATGGGACAGCTATGGATCACCAGACTTGCCCCGTGTGAAACTACACTAGGGATGGCTGCAGGAGGTCCTCCCAGGAAAGGGAGATTGAATAAGTTTGATTCTTGGGGAGGCCTAAGGAAGAGGTCTCCCCTTCCCCTCAAGAGTAGTTTTGATCCCATGACACAAAGATAAAGAAAACAAACCTGTAGAAACTTTGGATGAAATTCAGGTTCCTTTGAGGTCACTGACAAGAGTCTTGTTGATTTCAGTGGGACAAGATTTTACCCATTAAGTTTAAGAGTGTGACTCTGGCTTATTCTTAATGTATTATATATGGCCTCCCTCGTCTCCTTGTGCATTAATCCCAGACAACTGAAAAAATTGAAGGATACTCTTCTGACAATAAGTCATCCCATTTTTAAACCACAGCAAGAGGAGAAGGGAAAACAGAATTTATTTTATGTTTGCATTGATGCTTCTATTTTCTAGAAGAGGAAAAGTTTCAGTGTAAAAATGGCAGAGAGAAATTAGATAAAATCCTTGTCACACTTTCTTGATCTTATTTAGTATTATGTATAGGGCATATGGCAAGACTCTTTCCCTGACAGAGCACCATGAAATTAATTTTGACACATTTCTTGTAGAAGATGCACAACCTCTATGCTGAAACATTTACAAGAATCACATGGGCTTTCAGAAAAAAAAATCTATTTTCATAGAATATGATATAAAAAGGTGAATTGGCCATATTGAGACTATGCACAAAAGCAGAAAAAAGGAACTAACAGCTTTTGTCAGCTTAAACAATGATGAAAACCTTTTCTCACCTCATGATGAGATGTACATGCTTAAAGTTGTAGGCTCTGCGGAGTGCTTTTAGAATGAGCTGTTTTCAGAGAGAGAGACAATAACAGAACAGAAAGGAATATGACCTGCTTAAGAACAAAATGAAATATAGAGACCCTACTGGTTCATCTTCTCCCCCATCCAGTTTCCTCTTCATTGCAGTATTTTGGGTGGAAAGCCCTCCTTATTACCCAGGGTAGGGATTCCCAGATGGTACATGCTAGTGTATCTGGCTTCTATATAACTTCTTTTTCTTTCAGAGTAGAAAATGTATTTGTGAGGCTCTGTGGCTGGAGCATGCTGTGCTCTGGTGATCTACAGCTGCCAGACAACATGTTCAGGGCAATAGCCAACTGGTGTAATCTGCAGTAGCACTGAAACTAGCATAAGAAAGAGTTGATGGAAAGCCAGGCTAAAGATCAAGGAGCTGAAGCTAGCTTCTTTGCACCTATTGGTTCCTCTGGCAATGCGGAGAGAAAGTGCAGCAGGAAATATGGGCCTTGGCATTGTCTGTCAGGTTGTTATACATCAGTTCATAGGTGCCAACTTTTATTTTTGTTGGAGGGGGGACCTAAGATGATGCCCCCTACCCCCTACAGCACAGCCAAACCAGAGCCAAGTGGAGCCTGTTTGTGTGTGTGTGGGGGGGAAAGCGGGGAGGGGGCAGGGGCAGGCTCCCCACCCTGCTGCCTTCCTCCCAGGAGCCCTGAGTTGGCCATGCCACTATGGCGAGGCACCCCCTGCCCACCCAGCACCAGTGGGGGAGGGGGGCGGGGGATTCCTCCATCCTGCTGGCCAGGCAGGGGGTACCTTGGCATGGTGGTGTAGCCAGTGCCTGGCTCCTGGGGGGGAAGGCAGCAAGACAGAGAGCCCAAGCCTGCTGTGAGCAGCCCACACCATTCCCTACCCCATGCACAAATATGGAGGGCACATGCTTCCCCTTGCCTCTCTCCCTGGGAGTGCATGAAGCAGCAGGGAGCTGCCCCACCCCAGGATGAACCACCTATGGCTCTGTCCCACTCCCTGTTGTGATCCCAGGCCCCATGGATTGCCTTGGCTGGGCAGCACCCGAGGCCCAGCCCCTGCCCTACTCTCTCCCTCACCGTGGGGGCCTCAATCTGCCCCCCCTAGACTTATCTGCAGGCAGCTGGGGGATATGCTCTCCACCATTACCTGGGGCTATTTTCCTGGCCACATGCATGTACGCAGACATGCATGTGGCACCACCTGCATCCTACTCCTCACAGCCCTGGCAGGATGGAGCTCTGCCAGCCTGCAAGGGGAAACCTGCCATTCCTTATGTTTTTAACATTAACAGCATTTGGCCTAACATATCTGTCAGATGTTGATAAAGTAAAACAACATGCAATAGAATGAAGCCTCCCTCTCAGATGCTTTCTGGATTTGCAGCAACCAAGAGGCAGTGAAAGCTGTTAAAAGGTGAGAACGAACTAGCGCCAGATTGATCTACAAGACGACTAACCCACCTGAAAGCATTCCCATTATATGGAATTAGTCTCCGCTGACCAGCAGGCATTGCTTTTAAGCATTATTAGGTTTATATTGGTTCCCACAGAAACAGTTTAAGTAGATTTCCTGATTAAGCATATCCTGCTAAGGCAGCCATAGTGTAGAGTAGGAATCGATTACCTGGGTGCAACTCTCACCAGTTGCAAGAAGCTATACTTGGGTAAATAAGCATAGAACAGTGCTCTAGATCTTATACTGGCTGTGTAGATTTTTGTTTGTTTGCTTTGTCCTCTTCTCAAAATACAACAAATGGACTTTTGTAAGCCACTGAAAGCAAATACCAGCTTTTTGAAGAAAAATACAATAAATTGAGTATTGGACAGTATGGAATTGTGCTCTCACTTCAAGCAGGTATCATCTGCAAAATGCCTAGCTGTTGAAGATTTTGGCTTAGTGTATAAATATTACTTCTATCCAAGAATATTGGGAATTCAATTGCTAGCCATTTAGAATATGGAAAACTGCCTTCCTTTCCAGCTCTTCATTTCCAGTGTTTAAGCTTGTTTCTAGTACTTGGAATGACTTGGTTCTCATGACTATCTGGTCTCTTTATAGCTGTTTCCAGGATCCCTGTCAATAGGTTTTGAAACCTAAATAAATATTATCCACTACCGACATTTAAAAAAAAAATCTGGTACACGAGAGACAGGATTTTGGGGTTTTTTTGAAGCCACTGGGTGCATCTACATGTGTGCTTTACTGTGGAGTTGACTAATTAGCTCTGGAGTAAACCATCACCATCCACATGGGTGCTAGTACAAGTTTCCCTTGATTTACATGGTACATGCGTTCCCTAAGACTGGCGCATAAATCAAATTTGCATAAAGCGAACCCACTTTACAGTGTAACAAATAAGGATAGGTTCCCATGGTGGTGAGGGAAGGAGGAAGGGAGTGAGACTGGGACTAGAGAAGGGGCAGGGGAAGAGATGCTACTCCCGGGGCTGCACAAGGCAGCAAACCAGAAGAAACAGAGCGGCACTCACGCCAGCCCCGGCTGCAGTGGCCCCAGGATCAGCCAACTCCAGCTGTCTATAGCAGCTGGGCTGCACCATGCCCTCACCCCCCAGGGTTCTGCCAGTCCCAACTCACCCCAGCCCATGCTGGAGTGGCCTTAGGAGCAGCTGCCTGCACCAGGTCATGGTGCAGCCTAGGAGCAGAGGTGAGTATGGACAAGTGGAACCTGGGGTGGTGCAGGGCATGGCATTCACCCTGGTGCCAGGGGGAAAGGGGAAACATGGTACAGCCCAGCAGCTGCAGGCAGCTGGTACCGGCCGCTCCCAGGGCTGCTGCAGCTAGGGCTGGGGTGAGTGGGGCCATGGCTCTTTCATCTCCCCCCACAGACTTACCTGCTTGGGCAAGGAGGAGTTGGGGGGCATCTATGCTGATCGTACAAGAGTGAATTTACCTCGCATATAATGAATTATGCATCTAAATATGCTCATCGCATAAGAGTGAATTTGCATATAAAGAACCCGCATACATCGAGGGAAACCTATATTAGGGCACAGTAAATAAATTAACTCTGCCGTAAGATAGTACCTTTGGAGAGAGTAATTCACTGTGACCAAATGCTCATGTGGACAGTGACTGTTGGGCACAAACTGTACCTGGTCAGCCTAGCCAGTCAGAGGCCAGACCCCTAGCTCCTGCCAGCCCCTCTGCTGCCTGCTGCCACCACCCAGAACCCACGGCTGACTGCTCCATGCCCCCTGCCAGGCTGGGGCTGCTTCTCCCGGGCTCCAATTGCTGCAGTCCCAGGCACATGTGTAAGTGTTGCACCCTGGAGCAGCTAATTCCTGTGTAAACTGCTCTGGAGTTTATTGTGTCACCTTAATAGCACATGTAGATGCACCCACCAAACAACATTTTAGTCAACGGGTGTTATAATTCAGTATTTTAATAACAGTGTTTTTTTCAGTTTTCTCAGCACCCAGGAAGGATTGCTAGTCAGTAACTCTTAAATCTATCCTAGCATCTTTTAAAAGATAGATACAATATTTGCAATACTATATGTAGCATTTCTTTAATGAAAGCCTGCACAGTTTCTTAGCAGCTTGGCCACGTAATTCTTAAATTTCATCCAAATTCTTGAATGTATATCTTTGGGGTCTCATTTACTACTTGAAATAGGAATTAGTGTATCTTACACACAGAAACAAATGTAATATATACTTAAAAAAATAAAGGCCCGTATGGTTCTTAGAAAGAAATTGGCCAGATCCATATTTGAAAAGAGTAGAAAAAGAAGCATCTAGCAATAAAGGAGATACAAATTTCTCATATAGGAGAAATATGATTAAATCTCCTTCTACTGTCCCCCTTTTTCATTTTTTGAAAGTGGTTATACACTCATAGCAGAGTTAGACATGGACAGCGGCAATGGAAAGTAATAGCTTTGAAGTATTGTTGAATAAAATTGAATTTTAAATACATTACAGATACGATTTGGGAAGGTTCTAGAACTTCAACTTTGACTTTCTCTCTGCTTCAGGAATGATACACATGACTGAATTCCTGTCAGAACCAAATTCTTGCCAGAACAGATACAGAAACCATCTGTTTGAGTTCAGGAAGGACAAATTAAAGAAATGATTTCCTGGCAGGATAAAGCCACACGTTGCAATCCTGTCAAGATCAACCCGTATTATTTCTGGCAGGATTAACCATATGAAAGCAGAGATTGGAAGGCAAGAGATCCTATGAGTATGAAATCCTACGTTATTTCAAAGAACCCACATGCAGTTGAAATCTACATAAGTTGCATCTAGAAATAATGCCAATTTTAGGCAAAAAATATAAGAATTAGTCATTTTTAAACAGAGACAGAGTCAACTCTCCAATACAGACCTAGGTCCAGACCTCGGTTTGTAGCTTGAACCTATTTTATATTGATCTATGTCAAAGCACTTGTGTGCATGTTGAAGAGGGTAAGGAGGGGGAATGGAAATCAGATCCAAAATTTCAAGCCCCCATAACTACAGTTTTAGTTTGGCCTATTCTGCTAAACTGTGGATACAGAAGTATTGCTTCACATTCATTTCAAACAACCTATTATGTTCTTATATCAATAGAAGTAAGTAGGTATTCACTGACTTTAAGATAGAGAGGAATTGTATTTTAACAGAACCTTGATATTTATAGACAACTGGACTGGCACAAATACCAGTTACAATATTATTTCTATAGATGCTTTTGTTCCTTAGTAAATAATGAAATTCACTAATTAAACCCAGAACTGCTTGTTACTTCTGCAGTTCAGAAATGGATTGGGATAGAATCTACTAGCAAGGGCAAACTGGCTGCACAAGGCTGCATTGCAAGCTTGCTTGGGATTTATAGTCTATGCTCAAGGCCTGATCCAGCACCCACTGAATTCAGTCAACTTTCATTGCCTTAATATTGTCTGGATCAGATTCTCATGTTATTTTTCATTAAGAAACCCTCTGAAATAATAATAAGCACAGTGAGCCATGCTTATATATGTAGTTTGGATTTCTTTGTTATAGATCTGTAAACACAGCAGCGTGCATTGCAGTGTGCCCCCTCTAAAACAGGAAAAACATTTTTTCCTTCTAAAATTGAAAGGGAATAATTTTATTTCATTTATCTGAATAGAAGGCTAAAGATTTATACATAAATAAACTTAGTTCTTTTCCTACTGTTTGATTATTTTTGTTAGTAACTTTTGAGCTCCCCTTAGCTTTAATTTAATTGGTCAAAAAAACAAAATTGTAAAGAATCCTTGCTTTTTCCACATTTAAATCTCCATTTTCTAATTTTATTGGTAAAATGACCTTAAGGTTTAAAGTATATATTTAAAATTAAAAGTGAAGACCTTTTGTAAGAACACACTGTATTTGGACATAAAGAAATTTAGAGATAAACTTACAAGAAAACCAAACGTCTTAATGCACAGACATTTGCAGACTAGGCATCCACGTTTTTCTAACGCTACCTGTTAAAAATGTAACAAATCATTTATTTTTCTTTGTTTTTTATGTAGCTAATTCCAAGTGGAATGTTATGTTCCTTTAATAACTTCCTTCAAGAGCTTTAATAAGTTGTCTGCCTAGACCTTACATTCTGAACTTCCGCTCTGAAAAACAGGCACCAGGAGGCATTTAATTGGTTTAAATCTGAATTGTAGACATGCTAGTTCTCTCTGTCTAATAAACCTTAACACAAGAATCAAATTTGCATCACCTGCTTAGATGGAAGCCTTAAGGTGGAAGTCTATTCAATGCAGTAGCCAAGATCCAGGGTCTATGAACCATGCCAGTCTTCAAAATGTTGCACAGATCTCATGGTGGCCCTTTGCCAAATGTCAAGTCTTGAAGAGGAAAGGAAATGATCATTTCCAGTCTATTACCAAGCTAATTAGAGAAAGTAGGTTTCTGCCTATAAAAGCTTATGCCTTACTAAACCAGTCAGACCTGTCTTGTCTTCTGCTAGTTTAAGCAGGAAATTCAAAATGCTTTCCATATTAAAGTGGGCAAATGGAAAACATAGCCAGAGTTGGCAGAAATAACACAAAATGGAGCGCACACAGCTTTGCGGCTACTACTTGGCAATGGTTATATAAGGCAGCTCAAGTTTCTGATTTTTCTTAGGGCACTGCTGTGTGTTCTATCCTTACAAAATTTTTGCCTCCTGAGTTCTGATGTCCACTTCGTTCAAACTTAAGTAGGCTCATTGAGGTTTATGCATAGGCACATGAACAGAAGAACATTTGGGCTAGGTACAGAAATTACAGATAAACCAGTATAAGTGATCCTTAATCTGTAACACAACAGAAGTTCAGTGCACATAAATTATTTTCAAATGCCCCAAACCAGTTTAAGATAAACCTGGATGGATGTAGTAGCAGCATAAATGTCGTGCCTCCCGAGATTGGGGCGGGGCATGGCGACCACAGTGTCGGCAGTGGGGGCATAGCAGTGGTGAGTGAGGAGTTTCCAGAGGTGGCCACAGCAGCGGGGGCACGCCAAGCAGGAAGCTCCTGCAAGTGGCCGCAGTGGTGTCAGCGGTGGGGGGGGGATGGCAAGTGCCAATTAGCGACCAGCGACTGCCTGTAGATGCCACCAGGAGTGTCAGCAGCTAGGGTGAAGTGGCTTGGGCTTTTTGACTACCTGTACTTAGCTTGGAAGGTTTTTGGAGCATCACCCTGGATGAGCCTTAGCACGGCATTCCAGAACTAAAATGGACTCTTTTTGGGGTTTTTGTTGTTCTCCCGCCCTGGCGGGGGGTCGGGCTAGAAGATCTACTAGGTCCCTTCCGACCCTTAATCTATGAA
>NW_017729032.1:219606703-219608537 GCF_001723915.1 Gavialis gangeticus
CTACCCTGGGGGTCTTTAAGAAGAGGCTGGATGCCCACCTAGCTGGACTCGTTTGAGTCCCATTTCTCTTTTTGGGGTTTTTGTTGTTCTCCCGCCCTGGCGGGGGGTCGGGCTAGAAGATCTACTAGGTCCCTTCCGACCCTTAATCTATGAATCTATGAATCTATGACTCCTCCTCCCTCAGACAACCCTTTGGATACTGATTCTTAATCTTTTTCTATAGTAACCCCACTTCTGCCCTAAGCCCAGTCACTGTAATTAAACATACAACCCCAGTTATTAAGTGCTATATCCCCAGTTGGGGTAACAGCTTCTAACCACACAACTCTTTCCTACTTACATAGGTGGGAACCATTTCTGTAAGATACTTTATCATGTCAAATCAGCGAAAACAAGAGAGAACCAGCTGATGAGTCTGGCTAGGGTCATCAGCCACCCAATTTTGGAATAACATAGAAAAACCCTTCACTTTAGCTGCCTTTCATCTCTAAGCCAGCTGACAATGTGCTAAGAGGAAATTACACATTCATTTTGATTACTTACTTTAGTTTGCACTGTCTTCCCCCATGAAATTTAACTCCCATTATGGTTAATAGGAATTAGGACTTAATAGACCCTCAGGACTAATGAGGACACAGAATCTGATCCAAAGGCCACTGAAGTCAGCTGGAGCCTTTCCACTAATTTCCATTTATTTTGCATCAGACTGAGGCAGTGCACACCCAAGCACCTTCAGTGTAAACTGTGCACATTTACCCATTACTTCAGTAGGAGACAGGAACATGTAACTGCAAGTAAAACTCCACTGTCTGGCTGTGATTGTCCAACATTGGGGGTTTTTATGAAGGTGGAGAAAGATATCAAAATACATAGTAGTAAGTCAGTAGTGGAATGATACTTAGACCGTGGTAAGAAGCAAAGGGGTAGCTAAGGAGAACTGCTTAACTTTTGGAGTGGCTTAATGGGCTTCTCTTGGGTTCATGGGGTTGCCTTGTATTCCTTAACCTTGTATAGTACTGATGCAATGGCTGGATTTTTAGGCAGAGATTTTCAGAACTCCCTAAGGGATTCTGATGCCCAGATCTGGAGTTCAGGCCTCTTCAGTTTTCTATATTTTTAAAAACTGATTTTGAGAATGCAGGTGGTTGCATTGTAAAATTGTTAAACGGGGTGTATGGGGAGGAAAAATGGTGGCAAAAGTTCTGTTTAGGTCTTACAAGACAGAAATGGGATGTACAAAGGATATGATCCACAGCTGAACTTAAGCTTCAGGGTAAAACATAAGCTTCAATCATCTGTTTCAAATAATTTGTGCCCAGTGTCATGGGTGCTTTAACTTAAATTCTTCTCAACAGGAGCCAATCATTACATGTATATCACATAGGGAGCTATAAATCTTTAAGTATTTTACATGTGCTGGATTTACATAGCAAATATACTGTAGTCATTAATCTGATTGTTTTTCAATGCTTAGCATCACATAGAAAGCATACATGAATAGATTAACTATTTTGTTGCCAAATGAAAATGATCTGTGTACATAATTCCATTACACAATGCACTATGGCATGTATAATTACCTTTAAAAGCTTTCTTTTAACATATTATAATACAGCTTCTTGTGTGATTTCTCTGATATGATTCACTCCCTAATTGTTTACTTTAAGGCAAGAAGGGTCCTTTAGATTATCTGGTTCCTGACCTTTTTTTTTGCTTATTGGTCTGTAAGGCTGCATTTTAAAATAAAAAAGTTGTGGATGGCCACAGAGAATATTTGCAGTACATCTATGAGATTTTCACACAAAACTTTCCATTGTTCTATAGGGACTCATTC
>NW_017729032.1:219613537-219619182 GCF_001723915.1 Gavialis gangeticus
GGTTCCTGACCTTTTTTTTTGCTTATTGGTCTGTAAGGCTGCATTTTAAAATAAAAAAGTTGTGGATGGCCACAGAGAATATTTGCAGTACATCTATGAGATTTTCACACAAAACTTTCCATTGTTCTATAGGGACTCATTCCTCCACCCCTTGCAAGCCTTAGAAGGCTTGTTCATCCCTAACAAGTCCCCTATGGGGTCATCAACCACCCACTAATGCTCTCTACAGTTATCAAGCCCCTGGTTTTGGATAATGGTAGAACTAATCACCTCTATCTTTCTCATGATTTTTGTACTTTGTCCAAAATATATCTTAAGGGAAGAGGGAGAGAGTATCAGTTAAATCTCTCTCTAACTTTAGAATTTAACCAGCAACTTCTTTGAAATAAAAGACATTTACACAGTTGAAAAATCAGAATCAGTTCCTATATCTAGAAAACTATCCCATGCACAAAGCAAATAAAAGCAGCTGAATCAACGCAATAAAGCAAAGCAGCTCCTTTGGAACAGCCACACAAGTAGAACAAATACTTAAACAGATACTTTTCACTACACAAATCATAACACTTATTTCATGTATGCCTTTAGTAACTAGACAGTTAAACATTGTTAAAATGTTCTCCAATTACCTAGTAAACTGTTTAACTGCTTTAAACCTTTTGGAGTCTTATCAAAAAGTGTGCACCCTATGTAGGGTAAGTAGAGTTATAGGGGGGGGGAAAAATTCTCTGCATGCTATGGGGGGGAAAAAGTTCTCTGCATGCCTAACAGCCATGACTTAAAAGCAAATACCCTGAGATTTTCACACTTGAAGTAGCCAAACCCTTTAGACCACGTTACAGAATATAGACTGAGGACTAAATCCTCCTTTCATTGAAGTGAACACTGAACATAGGACTGGAATGGCCACCTAGGCTGTTGAGTCCAGTCCCCTGTGCTTTCTGGCAATCATTTGTGCAAAGAGCTCACTCCAACCTCTTCTAGTTTAAAGTAATATCTTTTCTGAACTGTTTGTAACATTCAAAATGGGGTTTTACCAGTGCCTTATAAACACCAATGTACCCTTCCCTGCCTCACCTTGGAATGTACCCTAGCGTTATATTTTCCACAGGCACATCACACTAATGGCTCATGGTCAGCTTGTGATCAGCGACTATATCTAGGTCCCCTCTCCCTCCAATGACCTCCCAATTTACGTAAGTGGCACTGTGCCCTTTGATACAGATATTACCTTAGAACCCAACCGTTGAGATCCTTGTATGCATCTAAACATCTGGTGCTATTCTGTATGGGAAGGGTGCATTTTCAAAGGCCTACACAGGAAGTCTACCACCATTGTATCCTATGCTTTGCTTGAACTCTGTCAAGATTTTTCCTCTGAATTGCTACTTAAAATGACTGGAGCAACTAAGCCGCTGATAACCAAGACACATTTCCCTGTAGTAACAACCAGTACTTTCACAATGAGTGGAGTCACAAATTCCTTTTGTTCTTTCAGCTTCAACAGTTGTTAAAAGATAAGAAGATCATCAATCCAAAACTGTCCAGCATTGTAATGATCGTTGAATTTCTTAAAGCATTGCAGTAAGGCCTGACCCAAAGAGTCATTCATTTTAATGGAGTACCGTCATTGATTTCAATAGACCTTTGATCAGATTTTGCAGATCTCCTCTGAAAGATATTGCAGCCATTTCAACCTTGGCAAAAACAAAATTTATCTTATAGTTTTGCTGGGGGAAGGGATAAGAAAATCATTTAGTTGGGAAAAAATGTATACTCCATTGGGTTTTCAAAAAGTTGTAATTTTATTCTGAAACTCAAGTTTTCTCTCTTGTTTGATCATTTTATGTTGAAATTATAGCTATGTAATGGGTTGTGAGGCATACTTTATGCACTATCATAATTATAAGCTATTATAGTTTCTTCTTTGTAGCAAGATAGTTTTATGGACATTTAAAATTAAATTTCTGACAATGAAGCCATGAGTCTAAAAGTACTAAATTATAGCAACACCTGGTAACTTCTCTACAGTTAGTTCCAGTTTTCACATTTTGAATCACTTTTGAGGAGTGATTTAATTGCAGACATTCAAATTACAGCAGGCTGAAATGTTGCATACAGGTTTTTAGCTGTAATATTTTCTTTTCTTTTTTTCTCTCTTCTAAAACATTTAAATTGGCTTAGCAATTTTGAGCTAAAGGCCAGATCCTATTTTGCCTGTTAGGCACCTAAGTAGATTTACACACGTAAAGTGATAATATTCCTCCCTGTCTGAGCCCCTGAGAATCCATTAATGCCTCTCCTTTTATAACATGCTGTTGCTTCAGCCTTAAGACTAAATCACAAAAAAACAGAGGGGAGTAGGAGGTGGTGAAGTGACACACAGTTGCATTAACAGTTTTAATTTTTTTTTTTGCTTTTGCTAACATCCATATTATAAGTAGGTATCTTATTCCAAAGAATTTCAAGCATGCATGCATATTCAAGAAAGAAAATGTTAACATGACCAATATATGTGTTTTAAAGCAGGGATGTTATCTAAGGGTGCTGACAGAAGGGAACCCCTTCCTTCCCCTCCCTGCCCCACTCCCAAAAAACAAACAGCTTCACTGGAAGAGGCAGCATGTTAATTTAACCTGGCTCCTCAGCATCTGTATAGATTGGGCTTTTTGACACTTTTATCTAAAGCCAATTCAATCAGTTGGTTTTTTTGTATGTCTGCAAGCAGCCTAGATGAACAGGTATTTAATTACCTATGTAGCAGTTTTGTAAGTTTAACTTACATACACAATCAGTTGTACGAATTTAATTCATGAAGTAAAAATGAAAAAAATGTCTGCAAGAAACCTCCAAAAAGTATGCATCAGACCTAGATATGTTCTCTAATTTTCAGTTCTTGTCCTGAATGGGTGCGTCTAGACATGCACTTCCATGTCCTGTAGCCTATTTTACTGTGCATTAAAGCATTACGTTAAAAAAAAATGCAATTATGCTAATGGACAGCAAATTAGGCTTCTGCGCTTTAAGTGTCACTTTAAAATCGTGCACATTTGTTACTGCACATTAAGGCAGCCTAATGTGCATTTCTTTAGTATCTCACTTTGGAGGTACTAAATTTAATGTGCATTAGAAAAATCACCTTAATGCGCATGTAGACACACCCAGCATGTCACTTAGTTCCTCCAGCCCCAGACGTGGCAAGTCTCAGCATGAGAACAACTTTTGGTGAAATGGCTGCTTATGGACAAGAACTAATATAGGTTTTTTGAATGGGCTTAAATAACTTTGAATTTTACCTAAACAGCACAAGAATATAATTATAAAATATAGTTGTTAACACTTTCGATGTTTTCAGTGGAAACTTATAAAAGGCACAAAGTTACATAAAATGAAAAGGTGATATAAATTCCAGTTTTAAAGCCTTTTAGGGATATTCAGGATAAGAAGTAGGATTTAACACTGAAGTTCCTTACTAAAACAAGTGAATTCTAAGTTAAAATTCTTGCATCTGCTTTAATTTAGCCTTATTATGCCTAGGAAATTCAGCACCATATGCTCTTCTATCAGATGATCCAACACTCCTGGGAATGTCTTGCTTTCCTCTGTGAAAGCTAAGTATTTTTAAATCGCTGGTGTGAGAATACAATCTTTTGAAGAATATCATGTGTTCTTTAGCAAAGAAATCGATACTATCATAAAGCAATGCTCCCATACTAGAAGCTTCAATTTCGGTTCTCACTAAACTTGCATAATTTAATACTTCATGTAAAGTTGTGAATAAGTGCAGATGCAGTCTATTTGCACTAACAGACTTAGTCATTACTAAGGAAGACATGAAGAAGATATTTCCAGATACGAATGGCCCTCTATGGATTGGAAAAGAGAAAAGTACCAGATTGATAATTACCAGGAAATTTTCACATTACAGGCACCTCACCCTTAAATGTTTTTAACAGAATCTACCACTATAATTAATAAAATATATTGCTCTTCAATGCACAGGTACTGATTTAACTTTACTTGTAAGGACTCATCAGTTGCAAAGTTTGCAATTGCTGGCCTTTGAAATACAATCTTAAATTTGACTGTATGGATTATATGCTTTCCAAGATAGGAAATTTGTCTTTTCTTCAAGGTACCTAGTACGCTGATGATGCTATAAAAATAATAATTAGTTTAGAAAAACGGTAGCACATCTTGTAGTGTGTGCTCATTTTGATGCATGACTATTTCAGGTAAGAACTCCATTAGTGCTTTTGGGAGATGTATACACTAAGCCATGGCCATAAAAGTAAAAATACATTTCTATGGGCTTGCTGGTAAAGTGGAGCAAACACTGTGGATTTCAGTCTGCATCCATCTCCCAATCCATGAAGGGATTTCATTGCAGGAGTAAAAAGCCAACGGGCTTGTTTGGAGCTTTAGCATGATTATAAACTCACTAGTTGCAAGCTTTGTCTGCATTTACCTTACCACTGTCTTACTAAAATGTGTGGCAAGTAAAGTCTTGGTATGAAAACTTGGATTATCTTATTCCTTATTTTCTAGTTTTGTTTTCAATTTTTAAACCTTCTGCTTTCTCAGTTAAATCCATATACTCCTCATTTTTATTCTTTTGGCCCTTAAGATCTGAGATGTGACATCAATAATGGGAAGTATCTTGCACTGACCTTTTCTACTTTCTGACTTCATTACTTATTTGAAATCACAAAACAATTCTTCAAAAAGCAAAACCAAAAACAAACAAACAAAAAAACCCACCAGAAATTCATAGAATCATAGAAGTAGGAAGGGACCTTATAGATCTTCAAGTCCTACCCCATGCCTGGGCAGGAGAAAAACTGGGCTCAAATGAGTCCAGCCAGGTAGGTATCAAGCCTCTTCTTAAAGACCCCCAGGGCAGGAACCAGCACCAGTTCCCTTGGAAGTTGGTTCCAGATCCTAGCCGCCCTGACTGTGAAGTAGTTCTTATGGATGTCTAATCTAAACCTACTCTCCAACAACTTGTGGCCGTTATTCCTTGTTATGCCAGGGGGCACTAGGGGAAACAGGGTCTTTCCCAAACCCTTCTGGTCCCCCCTAGTGAGTTTATAGACGGTCACCAGGTCCCCCCTCAGCCTTCTCTTGTGAAGGCTGAACAGGTTCAGGTCCCGCAGTCTCTCATTGTAGAGTCTGCCCTGTTGTCCCCGGATCATGCGGGTGGCCCTCCTCTGGACCCTCTCAATGTTGTCCACATCCCTCCTGAAGTGGGGCGCACAGAACTGGACACAGTACTCCAGCTGTGGCCTGACCAGTGTCGTGTAGGGGGGGAGGATCACCTCCTTGGCCCTACTTGAGATGCACCTGTGGATGCACGACAAGGTCCGGTTAGCCCTGCCAACTGTGACCTCGCATTGTCGGCCCACATTCATCTCAGAGTCAGTAATGACTCCAAGATCCCCTTCTGCCTCTGTGCTTTCAAGAAGGGAGTTTCCCATCTTATAAGTGTGCTGCTGGTTACTACTGCCCAAGTGCAGCACCCTGCACTTGTCAGTATTGAAACACTGTGCGCCCATTCCCTGTACTCCCCTGTTTTTGTTAGCCCACCCCTGCAACCTATCTAGGTCTTGCTGCAGTCTTTTCCTGCCTACTAGCGTGCTCACCTC
>NW_017729032.1:219624182-219641540 GCF_001723915.1 Gavialis gangeticus
CAAGAAAACGGAGGTGAAGAATTGGTTAAAGAGGTCTGCTTTCTCCTTTGGCGCAACCACCAGGTTTCCCAGAGGATCTTGCAGGGGCCCCACATTTCCTGGTGCTTTCTTCATCCTCCCTATATATTTGAAAAAGGACTTTTTATTATCTTTGATTTTGGATGCTAGTCCTAGCTCTATGTCCGCCTTAGCTTTCCTGACAGCCCCTCTACAGGCCCAAGCAGAGGAGGTATACTCCTCTTTGGAGTTAGCACCCCCCTTCCACTGGTTCCACCGCCTTTTTGGCAATCAGGCATTCCTGGACACCCTTGGTGAGCCAGGGGGGCTTTCAGGCACTCCTGCCCCCCTTGCTTCTTGTTGGGATGGTCACCCCTTGGACCCTGAGTATCATCTCCTTAAGGAATGACCACTCATCTTGGGCACTGAGTTCCCCTGCTCTGGAGAAATTGTTCTGCTTGCCAATAGCAACATGACTTTTACTCTGTCCCTCTTTTCAGTGGCACACAGGTCTGCTTGGCATACCATTGACAGCTCAAGCATGGAGGTTGAAGTTGGGGGGGAGGGAGGAGTTCTGATTGGTTCAGCATAGCAGCATGAACACACACAATGCACAAATACAGGAGTGTAATAAGGGGTGGGCAAGGGGGCACCAGCATCAGACACTCACTTAGAAGCAGCATGAGAATGGCAGCCCCTTTGGGAGTCTGTGCCTATGACAACAGCAGTAGCCAGGGTGGGCAGACCATGCTGCAGCAGTAACAGCTGTGGACTTTGCTTCCCCAGGGGAAGGTAAGACTCTCACTGTCCTCCCTACCCCTTCTGTGCTCAGCACCCCTTCCCTTCCAGTGCTTGGTAGCACTCCTTCTTCCCCATCCCCCTTCCATCAAGCTTTCACTATCTTGCTAGTTACAACTCTGGACAGATACTTCAGTGTCTCTTATCAAGGATCTCAAGGCACACTACCCAGACTGTCTTTTCACATGTTCTGTTATGTTGTTGGTATTAAGGCTGATGGTAATGAACCCATCCTTCACTGAGGAAAATTACAAGAAAAGTCATTGCTCTTGTAAATTTAGGATCAAATGTAGGATCATTGCTCATCCTAAATTTAGGATCAAACCTGGGCAGAGGTAGTGGGAAAGCATAGGGAAGGAGGAGAAGGAACAACAGTGGATTGCTATGTTGCCTTCTCTTGCCCTCATTTCCTGTGGACCTCCCTACTGCAGTTTGTGTCCTCATGGATCTCATGAGTAGAATAAGGAAGATGCATTCAGCATTATTACTACAGATAGAAACAGAAATTACAGGCAGAAATCAGGACTCCTTGGGTCAGCAATAATTTTTCCCATGTACCTGCAAAACCATCCAACAGCAGGATGCTGGTGTTAAGAAGTGAAAGAGTGTACACAGTCTGTAATAATCTATAAGGAAAACTCTTTTGGAGCCTGCAAGCTGATAACTTGCTGGTGTTCACCAGCAGAGAAACCAAAAATAATAATTTCCTTATAATAAATGTCACTATAATCAAAGGAATTATTATGATGGATTTTGGAGGAAAGAGGAATAAAAAAGGTACAAGAAGGTAAGAGTGATTCTTTCCACCCCCACCATTACCTTCTTTTGGAAGGGATTTATTACCTGAAAAAAGCCTGTTATCTGAGCTTATCTATGTCTTTCCAGGGAAAGTTCAGATTTTGTCAGCTTTAATAAAATCCTTACATTCTCAGTGCTTTACAGATAGAGGTAATGTTGTTTAATGGACACTCAAGCATTTTTTTACAGTTTTTCAAAGAGGAAACTGTCATATTTGTTTGTCCCGGGGAGTGGGGTGACGCCGACTACTCACCTGCAGCCCAGAACAACGCTCCCGGGGAACTCACAGGGCTCGTGAGCCACCTCTATGTGCAGCTGTGGCCGGCCGGTGACATCAACATCAGACGCCGGCCGTTGAAGATAAAAATGGCGGCGGCTGCGGCGGAGGGGGCGGATGGCCCTAGGGAGGAGCTGCTACAGGTGCCACAGGAGAGGCAGGTCCCGGAGGAGCATCCTGAGGGGGCTGGAGAGCCGGAGTGAGGAGTGTTGAAGAGAGAAGTACCCCATTGGCATCTGGCATCAGGCTCCAGGGAAGTGAGCGCTGGCCTGGAGAAAGGAGAGCTGAGGCAGCCACGAGGACCTCGCAAGACACAGGTGAAGGGTCAGACTGGTGGAAAGTGGAGGACGGCACACCAGGAGGCAAGAGCTTGGGAGGACCCAGACGAAGGGTCGTGATCGGGGCGGGGTCACTGCCCAAGCCCTGGAGGCTAAGCATGAATGGGCTTGTGCTTAGGGGACTAGGTGAAGTAAAATACACGGGGAGTGGTGGAGTAGCACTGTTGTCGGGGCTGCAGGTGATTGGCCCCACGTTGGGGAAGTCTGGGGAAAACACCCGGGGTACTAGGCATAGGGAGACCAGAGAACGAGTCCCAGAGATAACCTCTCGGGGAGCGGGGTTAGCAGCGAGCCTTGCTAGGAGTGTACGTGACCCGACCCCACGAGGCGACAGTATGCAAGTGGGATAGGCTGGATCCTCTAGGTAGGCCCCAAGACATTGCTGAGGCAGCCCAACAAAGGTGGCATGAGGCCAGGGTGCAGGGGTGGTGGAGCCCCATGGACAACTGCCGGGTCGGACCTGGGCATCGAGGGACCCGCCAGGCAACCCTGCCCATTGCGGCACATCAAGACGTGGCAGGTGTGGGACAGGATCGTTGACACGGAAGGGAGAGCTGCCTCAACGCTTCTAAAGGGACCGGGAGCGGAGTAACACCTGGCTGGAACATCGGAGCCATGTCCACGTGGATAGAGAAAGCCCGGCAGGCACATTGTTCAACAACCAAAATTTGTAATGAACAAATATTTCAGAGCAAAATGTAGGTAGGCTTTGTGAAAACTGCCTTTACTCTAACAACATAATAAAGAGTCAGGTCCTGAAAAAGGTCATAGCTTAGGTCAGAGTTTTCTACTTCATTTTTAATTTCCATTGGGCAAAGAATTATGGGACTGTTTTCTACCTCTAGTTACATCCTCATGCGTGCCTTCATTCTAACAAAATATATACTTTTATTCTTCTGAGACCCTTCTGCAATGCCAAGAAAAACTGCACTAGCTGCACATATAGTACCGATTACCTCTTTTCTGGAATGTATAAGGTATTTAATGGCCATATAGTAATTGTAAAGGCATGCCCAGTTTGCAAAGTTATGGGTCCTATTGTAAGCAGGCAGCTCTGCTAAGAAATAGTGCCCAAAATCCACAACGTGAATTTTCTATCACCATATTCCACAAGGGGACTCCAGCCTTTTTGACTGAGGTAGTTAGTTACTTGGATGAAATAATATTCAATGAATAATTACATATGTTCAAGTGCTCAGTACCAGGAACAAATTCTTGCTATATTCTTTAATCAGTCATTCTCCATTTTGAGCCCAGTTCACTAGAAATAAATAGCATAATGTTCAGCCTTCATTGGTTCAGGATGAAAGCCTTTAATCTTTTTGCTTTATCTTCTTTCTTCCTTCTTCCTTAATTTTGTACAGTTCCTCCCCCTTTACCATTGTATTTACCATTTTGTTAATCTAATACAGTGGCTCTCAACCTCCTTAGACTTTAGGCATCCCTTGGAAGATGCCAGTTCTTAATTTGCACTCATGTTTTGATTAGAGAAAAAATAAGAGAGAGAAATTACTCTGTTGCAAAGAACTTGGGAAAGCCACAACAGGCCAGAATGTTTTTAACCCTGTGAATTCCTATTTGAAATCACTGGGCTTTTCTTGTGAATCCTGTTTGTAAACCTAATAGTGCTAAGTTTCCATGGCACCCTGTACACCCTTGAAAGGATCTCCAGTTCTGATTGTGCTTCCTGGTTCAGAATCACTGTTTTAACACTTACTTTTTCCTGTGATCCTTCTCTTTTTTCCTTCTTCCACCTCTGCTTTTCCCCTTTTGTCTCTCATAAGGGAACTGTGGCCCAGTACAAGCTTAGTAATTAATGTGTCAAGTCCTATCCATCCACCTCAAATGAAAATCCTCCTACTAAGATATGCATATAAAAAAGATATTGTGCTTTTAAATATGCACTATTGCTTTGAAATATTTCAGAGACAAATTGGTTGTTTATTCTTCAAACTAGCGAACGAGATAGAGTAAAATGCTTATAAGTCTGGAGGGAGAGATCCTCTACATTCTCTGAGATGGATCCAAAATCCTTTTGAAAAAATCAGTGGAGAGATACCCATGTATTTCAGTAGTCTTTGGGTTATTATGTTGTCCTTGACAAAAAAAGGCCACGAGGCAATAATGGAAAAACAGCATGGACACATCCAGATGAGCACAGACGTGCAGTGTGTGGTGCCACAGACCCGTTTACAGCACCACACACTGCACATGCTGGCATTCCTTGCACTGCTACTTTGCAGCACGGGGCGGGTGGGGGTAGGGGTTCACCCCAGGAGATCCAGGGACAAGTAGCAGTTGCTGGCCCCAGCCTCCCTTCCGTGCAGGAACATGCTTTTCCCTGGGACACGTAGCAGCGGCACACCTTGTCCCTGGGGAACACCCAAGCCAGAGCGAGCATGGCATGGATGTTCCCTAGGCACAAGGTGCGCTCCTGCTACTTGTCCCTGGGGAAACACACATTCCAGCTCAGCCTCGTGGTATTGTTAGAGGCACAAATACTGCCTCCCTCTGGTACCACCCCCACCCTCCACCTCCACACACACAGAGTCGGTTTAATTGGAAGAATAATAAAAATGACTGAAAGTCTAGAACACGCAACACATGAGGAAAGGCTGAAAGAACTTGGTGGGGGGTGGGGAGAATTGGAAATAAGGCAGAAATTAAAATATTTAAAAATATAAATTTATATTGTGTAAGTTTATATATTTAAGAGTATACATTTCAATTCAGTCACTTCCTATGCTTCCCGCCAAACACCGATTTAACACTTCTAAAATGGTCCTTTAATTTGCAGTAAGCACTGCCATTCCAGTATCAGAGATAAGTAAATCAGGTCAGCTAATCTTTAAAACAAAGTTCATTACTTAGAAATTCTAGAACATGTATCATACCAATTGAGCCTTTGGGAAATGCTTCCAAACTTGCAGGCTTAATTCAAATAGATCCCAGTGGAAAAGGTGAATATTTGTATCTTAATAAGTATGACTTTTTTTTTTTATTAAATGCCCTGTTCAGTGTGCTTTCCAAAGGATGAAAGTCTACCTGAGAGCTGTACCTTGCTAGCATGCAGAGATTTATAAAAAGCTGAGACTTGGCTCTCAAAGAGAATATTTTGGATGAAAAAGTATTTCATCATTTTCATACCAAGATGACTTTCTCCTTCTGCATTCTTCAGCTCAGTCTGTAAATAGCTCTTATTCACTGCGGGCTATTTCCAGACCTGGTTTAAGTGGTTGCAGCTCCTTCGTAGTCAAAGGAGTTGCACCTGTTTGCACTAGGTCTGAATTTTAAACGCGATTTCTACCAATGTTCCAATATGGGGTAATTAAACACTAACCATGTTGCATGAAAATAGCACAAGGGCTGAGTCCCTATGAGAGCAGGCTCCAAATCAAGCCAATTCTGTAAGCTATTAAAACAGCACAAGTTCTTATTCTGCATTCATTTAAAGTTAATGGCAAAGCCCCCATAGACCTTAGGGATGCAGAAGCAAGCTTTACATGCACACCCAAAAATGGCCCTCAGTTTGTACAGTCCTGAAAATACACGCATTGTCAACTTGAGTATTTATTTACTAGTAGAACACAACTACAACAGTGTGAAACCTGATGGGCTTGAATTTGCAGAGGGTTCAGTTATTCTTCTTACAAAGGATCCAATCCTCGCCACTTGGTGGATTTGACATTTAGTTACAAACCAGGATGCCCTGCCAAGTCTCAGGTCATGAATCTGAACAAAGTAAGATTCTATAATAAATCTAAAAGCAGGAAGAACTTAACACATAATTCCATTTTGTTGTAAATGTTTTGCACAACTTTTGATTGTGGGAAGTGTCAGGCAAATAAACACAGGGAAGAAGGGAGAGTCACAAGAAGTAGCCTGAATTGGCAAGAAGCATAGCACATTTTGACTCGTATCTTCTAAGTCCACCATTTTTTGTTACAGCTTTGAATTGTTTGAACAGGGCTTATGTGGAAATGGGACAAAGGTTTGCAGGGCTTTCTGAAAAGAAAGGTTTGCAGGGCTTTCTGAACAACCCAAAATAGGAGGAGAAGAGGGCTGAGATATGGAGAGTTGCAAAAACAGAGAGTTTCAAGTATGATGGGCTGTCCACAACAAGGCTTGAGCACAAAGATAAACAATGAATGGAGAACCATGTCAAGCACCTTTGGCAGAATGAAGTTGGGAGGAAGAGAACTGAAGGAATGGTAAGGCAGGAGTCAAATTTGGCAGGGCCTGGAAGGGGAAGTCAATGAACCTAAAGTAGATATGGAAGGGGTTACTGGCTGTTTCTGTTGAAGGGGCTCTGTGCTGCATGCTTGCAGCTCCTGCATTCCCACGGGGGAAGCCCCACACTGGACTCCACGGAGAAGCAAGGGCAGGGCTCCCTCCACTCCTAGAATCGTAGGATCATCGGGTCCAGCCCCCCTGCATGAGGTCAGATAACCCCAGCCAGGTGATCGTCCAGTCTTCTCTTGAAGACCGCTAGTGTAGATGATCACACCACCTCTGGGCGGAGCTTGTTCCATAGTCTGGACACCCTAGTTGCAAAGAAGTTTTTCCTAATGATCAGCCTGAAACTATCTTTGAGGAGTTTGTGGCCATTGTTTCTAGTTTTCCCCCAGGGTGCCCTGGTTAACAGTTGTTCACCGAGCCCCTGATGTATGCCTCTGATATAGCAGTAAGTCACAATCAAGTCCCTTCTCAGCCTTCTTTTCTTTAGGTTGAAGAGTCTGAGATCCCTCAGTCTTTCCTCGTATGGCTTGTCATGTGGGTGGCCCTTTTCTGGACCCTCTTGAGCTTTAGCACATTCTTGTTGAAGGGCGGTGCCCAGAACTGGATGCAATAGTCCAGCTGCAGCTGCATCAATGTTGAGTAAAGTGGGAGAATCACTTCTTTGGATTTACTGGAGATGCATCGATTGATGCATGCCAAAGTTTTATTGGCCTAGTGGCTACTGCATCACACTGCTGGCTCATATTCGTGCTGGGGTCTATTGTTACCTCCAGATAGATCCCTTTCATTTGTAGTGCTGGTCAGATTAGCGATGCCCAGCCTTTAGGTGTGCTGGGGGTTCTTCCTTCCCAGACACAGCACCTTGCATTTCTCTATGTTGAACCTCATCTGGTTCCATTCTGCCCAGCATGCCAGCCTGTCTAGATCTGCTTGTATCTGAAGCCTATCTGTGGGTGTGTCCACACAACCCCATATCTGGGTGTTGTCCGCAAACTTGGCCAGTGGGCTTTTCACCCCCTCATCCAGGTTGTTGATGAAGATATTGAACAGCACTGGGCCAAGTACCGACCTCTGGGGTACTCCACTGCCCACATCTCACCAGGATGACACCAATCCATCCATTTGGATTCTCTGTGTCTTATCCTGCAACCAGTTTCACACTAAGATGGCCCCGCAGTTGATCCCGATATCTTCCAGTTTTCTGATCAGTACCTTGTGGGATACCAGGTCAAAGGCTTTCTGGAAGTCAAGGTATATGATGTCAACAGCTTTTCTCTCATCCAGGTGATGTTCATAGAAAGAAATGAGGTTGGTCAGACAAGACCTACCCACAACAAAGCCAAGCTGGCTGTCATTCAGTTTCATGCCTTCTGCAAGTCTGTCACGTATAGCCTCTTTGATGAATGTTTCTAGGATTTTCTCTGGAATAGAAGTTAAGCTAATTGGCCTGCAGTTGCTCAGGTCTTCACACTTCCGCTTCTTGAAGATGGGCACAAGATTGACCCTCTTCCAGTCCTCTGGGATTTCTCCAGGGGCCTATGATTTTTGAAAGACCTTTGCCAGGGGGTCTGCAATTACTTTGGCCAACTCTTGTAGCCAAACTCTTGGGGGGAGTTCATCTGGCCCTGCTGATTTATATAAGTCTAATTTCTTTAACTGATTGTACACCAGTTCCATGGCAATGGTGGGAACAATGTCAATCCCTCCCTGCTTGTTCTATGCCCTACCTGGCATGTTGTTCCCCTTGGTCTTGTGAAAGACCGAGGCAAAGTAGTCATTTAGTAGTTCCATTTTTTCCTGAGTGGTAGTGACCAGGTATCCTGAGGGACTGAGCAGTGGCCCCACACTCCCATTAGTTTTCCTTTTACTCCCTATGTAGCTAAAGAAGGACTTCTTGTTGTCCTTGATTCTTGTAGCTAGTTTTAGTCCAGTTTCTGCCTTAGCTTGCCTAATCTGGTTTCTACAAATGCGGGCCATTGTCAAGTAGTCTTCCTTAGAGGCTGCCATGGGGGAGTATGTGAGGGGTCCCTACACCCCCCGCCTTACACCCACACCCTGCCCAGCTGAGCTTCACACTCCTATTGCCCCTCTGGGTGCAGGCTCCCCACTGCACTGCTGTTTCCACACAGCTGCAACTCCACCCTTCCACCAGCCCCACCACTTCCCTACTTGCTGCCCCAAGTGAGTAGGTTCGAGCTGCAGCAGAAGCCTCACCCCAGAAGCTGCTGGCTGGGCAGAGCCCTTCTGCCCAAGAGGGTGGGAGTGAGGCCCAATTGGTTATGTTGGGGGATTGTACACATGGGTGCCTCACTCCCACCCTTGTAGGTGGAAGGGCTTGGCAGGGTGCAGTTGGTTGGGGGGTACTGTGGGCCAGATGAAAGTGCCTGGTGGGCCAGATCTGGCCCACAGGCTGTATTTTGCCCACCCTGATCCATCTCCTAGCACTCCCCTTCCATAAAATGGGGGGTGGTAATACTTTCCTACTTCAAAGGAACCGTCACATGACTAGGACTGAATATACAAAGCACCAAACTGTTGTTTCAAAAGGGATGAGATGGGGGTGCAAAACACTTGGGAGAACTCATCAGTTGAACTGATATAACCATTTTGTCTGGATCCTCCTATATAAATACAGTATAGCAAAACTAAACCACTGTAATCTTAAACCTGAGTGAAACAGATTAAAGTTATGAGGTTTAGCTTCCACCAAATGGCACAGAAAACAGACAAACTAGTTACAGCAAACCAGCTGTAAAACAGGTTTGGGTGGCACAGGTACTGAGACTTATGGCTCAGATTCAACAAATCTGTCAATTCTGTTAAATACCTTGTCACACAAAGACATGACAAAGGAAAGCACAACTGTAAGAAATATAAAACTCTTGCTTTTAGACCAACTAAAAATTAGCAAAAAAAAAAAAATCTTTCTTTGCAAGATTTCAGGCACACGTGCCCTTCTTCAGGCTGAGGAGAAATCAAAGATTGTAAGAAAGAGTTTTAGAGGTTTGTATTGCTTTTTGTCTCAGACCAACACACCTATAAAACATATCCCAGAAAAACTCTAAAGCACTTCAAATCTCCTACCCTTACTTAAATTAGCAGAGATGTACTCTCTTATACTGATTTTAAATCTGGTTTGGTAAGTGTTAAAGATGATTATTATTTGTTAGGCTAGGAACAGACATTGCATTTGTCTGTGGGTTTGTCCCAAAACTAAAATACCCTGGGACTGGTGTGTACACACATCACCCTTCTGATCAGGGTTTTGTGAACATGTGAATGCACCACCAGTTTTCTGCCATTGATTCAATGAAGTAATCCCAGGGTAGCTATTAAGATGTACTTGGTGATATCACACAATAAACTGTTAGTACTTCTTATCCTGTGAACCTTCATAGGATTTATTCTGCGACAATGGACATGGATGTCTGAATGATTATACTTTGTCCTGGGATAAAATCATTTCTCTCTGTGGCTCTGGAAGCCATGGCAATTAACATTGACACCACTGCCCTGCTTCTAAATTTCCAAGCCTGCGGGAAGTGCCGGAACTGGTTGATGTGACCCTGTATGCTAAATTGTGCTGACACCCAGGGTTGGCATGCAGCTGGGACCTGTGTGTGGGGTCAGACCCAACATGCAGCCCCAGAGCCATGCTTCAGGGTTGGAACCAGCACATAGCCTAGGAGTTGGCACAGGGCCAGACTCAGTGCACCAGTCTTGACCCAGAATATGACCTTGGAGTTAATGCACCAAGTTGGTCTGTGGGCCTCCTCCACTTCACAGGGCTGGGAGCAGGTGTAGCTCCCTACCCACTGCTACTTGGCTTCTGCAAGGAACATATATTTTTCCCCTTCACCATGCCTCTTTTAAAAAGATACATATTATATATGGGGGTGAGCAAATATAGTATATAAAAAGGCTGCTGTACAGAGCAAGGTTATCATCTGTTCTCAGGTCCACCTAGGATAGGATAAAGAGTCATGCACCTAAACTGAAGAAAGGGTGATATAGGTTAGACATTAGGAACATTTTTTCTAACAATAAGGGTAGATAAGCATTACAATAGATTGCCTTGGATAGTTGTGGAATCTTTATTATTGGAGGTTCTTAAGAGGATGTTAGACAAATATCTGTCAGAAGTGTTTAGGTATAGCTGATCTAGCCTTTGTGCAGGAAGATAAATAAGACAGACCCTCCAGGTCCCTAGACCTCTATTTTCTATGATTTTGATAAGTGGAATGCAGCTTCTAAAAACATTTCTGAAAGTTAAATCATCACTTGAAAGTGTCAGATGGATCCCTTATTGAACTACAAGATAGGAGAAAAGTGATAGCAGAAGTCCAGACATGCCAGCTTTGTCTTATATGTATACTTTAGATCTACGAGCAAATACCTGATTGTCTCATCTTGCCTATTCAAATTGTCTTGTGTCAAAGCAGTTGGAACAAAGTGTGTTTTTTTGCAGTATAGTGATTAGTTCACTACAAACCAGACAGATCAATAACAGCCATTTATCAACTCAATAACTTTTAGTTGTTACTGATTAGGGCTAGATTTGCAATCAGCAATACAAAACAAACATAGTTCCATCTCCAGTCTCTCAGACACTCTACTTTCTTAGATTGAAACATTTGTAGAGCACTTGGGGGCATAGAACTTGATCTAAAGAAGGGGTAGGGGAAGCAGTTTTCCCCAAATCTGTCTTAGCCCATGATTAGCTCACTAGATAGAGACAGATTTATTTGCTGAGAGACCTTTGCATCTAAAAACATAAGTGCTTGTGGCAGAGCAGGCGCCTGTCACTTTAAGGGCTAGGCCAGGGTGAGGGCAGGTGCCTGATGAGGGCGGCCGTTGAATGCCCAGCTCTCTGTGCTGGAGGGGGGAGCAGTTTGTGACCAGCCAGCAGGGAAGAAACATCTCCCTGCTGAGCTCTGCTGCTCTAGGTATAGTGGATCTAGCCTTGGAGGTAAGGGCAGGAGCTTATGAGGATGGTTTGGAGGCTTCTGGTCCTTGGCATGACTTGAAACTGCACCTTGCCAGGACTGGGTAGCTTGATGGTGCAGTTCTTGGCAGGACAGCCCCCAAGAAATGCCAGGCCAGTTACCATCCCAGTAAAAGGTGGGTCGGGGTGCCTTAATAACTGCAGCCCCCACAACCGGGTGCATAACTCTGTAGTAGGGCCAGAGAAGGTGGATCCATATAAGAGAGTGTGGGATAGTTGCTCAGAAGCCTGACTTGAGGGTCCCTTGACTGGTCAATGCTGGGGCCAGGACCAGAAGGGTCAAAAGGGCTGTGGGCCCATTGCAAGAGATGCCCAGAGCTGGAGACCTGGGGTTCTGACTGGCCCTTGAAGTGAGGCCAGGTTCTTGGGGGGGGCACACCCAACAGGGAGAAGAGTGCAGTAAGGAAAGGAGCAGCCTCCTGCCTGGGTAATATCATAATCATTTTCCATCAGGGCATGGCAGACGAGAGAGGCAGGTGGTTAGCCCAGAAATAGGTGGGCAGGCCAACTTCTAAGTGGCCACAGGAAGGCCCCCTGTTAGAATGCCATACTGGGTCAGACTACTGGTCCCTCTAACCCAGTATCCTGTCTCCGACAGCAGCAGAAGTATGTGCTATGCATATTACCTCTAGAGTAAACAATCCTGTATTCAATACCCTCTCTGACATTCAAGGTAAAAATTCAGCCCACATGAAGATCTAACCCATGACTTGGCCTTCAGAGGACCATGCCCCAACCATCTGAGGTACATGGCACAGCTTTCAGATTGCTTACCAAAATGTTCTTTAATATTTTTGACATTTCACTTTTTACTCCAAGGGAGAAGAGGGACCGATACCCTGTGTCTTGTTTATCACTTCAATTTATATTCCGTTACTCCTCCTCTTTGAATAGCTTAGACTTTTCACTGACACCAGAGCTCCGTTGGCAAATAGACATCAGTTTCTTCCACCCTACTGCTGACAAGTGAATATTTCATATAACCAGTAATAAAAGTATTTCTTGAACTCTATGGCACATCAACTCATGATGTGAATGATTAAAAGACATTGTTTCCTACATCTTTCTAAGGAGTAAATATAATTTTAGAGATGTAGGACAAAATGTTAGACCCCACATCATTTGCTTTATGCAGTTCTGGCAGTACAGAGCTGATAAAGAGCTGTCAGTTCAGGGCATTTGGGATCCCTCTTTATAAGGGGATCAAATAATGCCAGCCTTGGATGTCATCTGCTTTACTGTAGTCCAAGTATGACAGCACATGTGGAGAAGAACAACAATAGTGTTCAAGAAGCTCATGAGATGGCTCCAAGGGGAATGCTGCAATGCTTTTGTTTTAGTGCAGCCCTTACACAGCCCTTGAGTTACAACAGCTCATCTTCTGGTTAGGCTGAGGATTAGAGGAAGAAAGGTTGTTTTGATCTTGCTCACTAGAGTTTAATTGGGGAGCTTTCAAACACTTTACATTTATATGCATTGACTTCAAACTTCCTACCCTTTTGAAAGTCAGCAGTTATATTGATGTTTGCTGTTAACTGCCTAATTTCAAGAGTATCATTTATATCTTTACTTATTTTTTTCTCCTTGTACAATGTTCTGGTTAATCCATGTTGTACCGTAAATATTTAAATGTAACAACTGATAGTAAACTGCTATTTCTCTTTTCACTTGAACCTTACAAAAAATGGGGTTTTAAATTATCACCTACATACAGGAAGAAGTAAATAACCTGCCAAGTTTATAAATTCACTGAAGTTTAGGGCTGGAAGGGACCTTGTCAGATCATCAGGTCCAGCCCCTGAACAAATAAACACAATTGTTTCTTCAGCAATAAACAGAATTCAACAGTATAAATATCAAGATTCTTTTTAATATCACTTTTAAAGTCTAATTAGTCTAGACTAATAAAACGCTTAATCAAATATAACCCTTTTTTACATTCAGATCACTGAATGAAAAATAAATAAATATCACCCTAGTCACTAGTGATCAAAGTTGTCTAAAAAGGATCCCACATTTGTACCATTACTCTCACTGAGTAGCATCTTACCCAACAAATACTCATATAATTTTTATGGTTTAAAAGGAGTGTAGACAAAGTACATGTGAAGATGATTGAAGGCATCTTGCTCCCCCCTCAAAAATAAGGAAACCCACCCTCCAAAAACACCCCAGTCAGAGTTGCTAGATTGCCTTAATAAGCTTAGATCTATGACTTAAGACCAGTTCCCAGGTGAAAAAAAAGTGTCTGGTTTGTAATGGATATGCATATTCAGTTAGTTTAATTCAACATCCTCTTCTTTATATAAGTACATCACACACACACACACACACACACACACACATTGATGGCATGTCCACTTCTAATACTTGCAGGGATTCAGAGATTGATAAACGTACAAATAAAAGCATCTCATATGCAATGCCAACAATTTTTAAGTAGTATAATGTAAAAATGTAGTGTAGGCATACCTAAAATATGTAATTGAAATAATATATAGTAGATTGGATTAGTTAGTTGAGTTTTAGAGAAATTCTTCTGAATATGCTTTTTATTCGTTTTTTATTTTTTATTTTTAAAGTAGAAGGTACTTCATAGACAACTTTCTTTAGTTTTCAGCCACTACACCATACTGCAGTTTTGAGATTTTCATCCATGTTCTTAGAATGTGATATTTTTCCATTGCTTTCAAGCCAGTCTCTAGTTTCTTGGACATTTTATAGAAGGCCAAAACAATGCTATGTAAAAGCACGCGTAAGTGACTACTGTGGTGACTACTTATCAGCCAGCAAGGGCCAACCTTTCTGGCAGGCATCCCACAAGTTAGCTTCACACCCTTCCCAATCCCTTCTCCCAGCTACTGCTCATCTTTCTGCTCCCTGCCCTGTCTGCTGCTTTGCTTTCTGCTCCCTGTCTTATTTGCTACTGTGGTGCTTGTCCTCTCCTCAATTTGCCATGTGCCTCACACAAATGCTGCACTTCCCACCTATGGCGTCCGTGCTGCGGGTTGGTCACCCCTGCTATAAACTATTAAGAGTAATTTCTCTTTTCAGGTAAAATATTTGAAAAATACATGGTTTAAACTATAGACTTTATCATAAACTTGTTTCAGATTCTCTCTGTACAGACCCAATGTAGCAACAAGAGCTGTGTAAATAGATAATGTCCTATTCCAGAACAAAAGCCAATAAAGCAGTGGTCAGGCAGAAGGGGGCACCTCATCCAAATCTTGTAGTAAGAATACTTGTAAAAAAGCGTTCTGCAAGTGACAGGGTCATAACAATGGGGATAATGGCAGTGAAAATATTTGTGTAGCATCTCTCCTGTGTTCCTCTGCGTTTGGGCCTAGAAGATACTGACATCTGTTGTTGTGCCCTTGGGGTGAAAAGCAACTCAAGGATGAGTAAAGAATTCCTGCAAACTAAAGTTATGCAAGTATAGGATAATATTCAGCATGCAAGAAGCAGAATTCTTTTTTGTGTTGATTTAAAAGAAACTACAATAAAAAAGCACAAATAAAGAGGGCACACTAGCTATAGAGATAATGTCATTACGTTACCATGGAATAAACTCCATTCAGGAACAGGTTCAGAGACAAAAACACTATATTTATAGTGGGGCTATTACTATGGTTACCTAACACTACTCATTATAAGGCTTCCTTTTCAGTTGCTTCTATATTGCAACTTGTATATAAACCTGTACTACATAAACGGGGCAAGGTAAGAGGCAATGCAGCTGGACTGGTTTGTTCACAGAATTACTGGGGAGTTAGCTAAACAGTTTTCATGTGTTTCTTGGTCATCTAGAGGAAATATGGTTTCACTAGACTACAAAACTTTAGGGGAAAAGATTAGCACTACCACTGCAGTCAACCAGTTGTACCAGCCTAACATGAGACCAACAAAATGGTATTATGATCCAGAGGATAAGGATTTTCAGTAGGTGAGAGGAAGGGGGGCAAATCATTTAAAAAGGAGAGGTAAACTAGTCAGTAATTTTTTACTGTAAAAAAGATTCTAAGATTTGAAATAACTGTGCATTTGGAAAGTAAACCTGCAGTTCATGGAGCAAGTAAGAGAATTGCTTAAAATGTGATAAGGTATTATTACATGTTACTAAGTGAAAGTTAAGATAATGTTGCATATTCAAAAAGAGTAACTATAGCAATAGATTATATTGCCATCTTGCTTTTGATAGCTTTTAGTGTTTTTACTGTTGAGTTAAGATTCAAAGCAGGTCTTAATTCCACTCTGTGTTTCCATTTCCTGATTGTCAGCTAATGACTGCACTATTCCTATATTGGTGACATCAAAATTGCAAGAGATTGCAGTACATTAGCAGAATACATTTGGAGGATCAGAAAATATAAAGCAATATCTGGGGCTTGAATTTCACATGGCGAAATAGGAAAACATGTAACAGAGAATTCTCTAACGACTTGCACTAAATGAGTAAATTATACTTGCAAAATCAAGTACTGAAGCTGGAGATTGCTGTTTAGAGGAGCTGCTTTTTTAAAATTACCTGTGTTTATTATGCATTCATCATATGCCATGACTCCCAGAAAGCCTGAATATGTTGTTGGCATAATAAAGTCTCTGGAGGTTAGTGAGAGGAGATGGCCCATTTAAGGAAGACGGTTTATTTGAAACACACCAGCCTTTTCCCATTTCTCCAGTACATGCCCTTGGTTTTCAGCAGGCTCATCAGCTCTTCAGAAACTGGACCATTTACAGACCCTTTTCTGGAAATCTCTCCTCGAGTTTACAGGGAAAACCACTGTCTAGCACCTGCCTAGAAATCAGAAGCAGGAAAAAAAATCTAATAGAATTAGAAGTAAACTCAAGAAGTGACAGTCACCCAAGTGGAACAACATGCATGCACAGCAACCTCACTATGCTCTCTGTGGGTACAAACAGATGTTCAAGGAAGTTAAGGGGAAATTAGATCATATTAAAAATGGCCACCCAATCTAACTTAGGGTGCAGACAGAAGTGCATCTCCCTGCTGTAACTTAGAATGCTTTGCAGGAAATGTTCTGAGTTACAATGATCCCCACAACCAAAAAGAAGTTCACTGTTGGTTCCAGTCTGCCTGGTTTCTTCCTGCTTTCCCCTCCCTTCCCCACTCCCTGCTAAGCAGGGATCCCCCATCCCCTCTGCCTTACACGGACACCTCAGCATTAGCCAGCAGACCACATACTGGCTACAGTCTGTGCTGTGGCAGACAGCAGTGTCTGCTTAGGGCTTTTTGGAGCTAATCAAAGCTCAACTGGCAATGTCCCTTCATTCCTTATTTGTTTACGAAGAGAGTGAACCAATGAGAGAGGCTGTTTGTTTTCTGATGGGGTGAAAGGTGCTGATAACAGAGCTGATAAATTCTCTGTTATCAAGGGGGGGGAACCCCTCCCTAATCCTGCAGGGGCCTGGCCAGCCCCCCTCAGGTCAGGCCTCTGAGAGGGAAGGGAGGGCTGCTCTAGCATCCCCCCTGGGCTTCTAGCCTAAACCACTACAGGCATGTGCCTGCATTTCTGGGATGTCTGCACAGTTACAAAGTGATTCAGCCTAGCTAGGTTAGACTAACCTGCGAAGATTGAATCAATTCAGGCTCAGGGATTTTGAATGTCTGTCCCTAACCAAAATGGCTGACCTGATCTAAGTTAAGTGTACTTCCAAGGTTGTCTAATTTAGATCAGGTCCAAAGAAACTAATCTAACTGAACTTCTGTACAGTTTCCGGTGCAGCCCCAGGGCTTGGAAAGCCCAGCTACTGGCCCCAGACCTGGGGCTGTGCTTTCCCCATCTGCTGTCCTGGCACCAGGCTATTTTTAGGCTCTTCTAGCCCCTCCCTGCCAGTCAGGCAACCCCGCCCCTGCCCATGGACCAGCCAGTATCTTATCCTGC
>NW_017729032.1:219641670-219666636 GCF_001723915.1 Gavialis gangeticus
CCCCCAAAGCTTTTAGACTAACACAGCTAAAACCAATAACCTTGAAACACGGAATATATCGTAATTAGCCATTTCACAGCTGAACAAGATAGAAACAAAATTCAGCATCCTCCTGCACTCGGACACTATTGGGTAACAAACCTGATTCTGCCTAGTGTATGTGCCTCCTTTGCATACTCACAAAGCAACCTTTTTTAAAATGGACTGTAATACCTAGAGGAAACATACTTTTAACTCCCCTGTGCAAGATGAAGTTTCATTTCCATCTGGGAGAACTTTTACAATCTTTGAATTCTCCTTTGCCTGAGGAAGGGCATTTGGGCCCAAAACCTTGCAAAGAAAGATTTTTTTCTTGCTACTATTCAGTTGGTCTAGTAAAAGATATCACCTATACCACAAGAATTTTGTTTGCCTGTGCTTTTAGACCGACACAGCTAAAACCGATATCCACAGAAATGGTACAAATGTGAACCATGCCACATAAGGTGTGCCAAAGATGACTGAGTTCTAAAGGCAAAAATTTCACAAGTGCCTAGGAATACTTAGAAGTCTACATCCAGTGCACTTTGAAGTGGAAATATTCCTGATATAAAAGGAATCTTAAGCTGTGAAAAGTAGTACATATGCAGCATCTTTCATAAAGATTAGTTCAACCGGTGCACAGAATATTGGATTTATTGCACAGAGTAGTGACATGAGGGATAAAACTTATGACCTGTATTCATTTATCATAGACTCATGGTCTGAAAGTTGAATATTTTTTCCATGAATACTCTTTTCTTTTTTTGCTCAGAATTTGCTTTTTTTCTTCTCTTTAATGTATAGTAATGAGCAAAGATATGAATAATGCTTCCCATTTATCTTTTGTTTCCACAGGAGGAATATTTGAAACTGTGGAAAATGAACCTGTTAATGTTGAAGAACTGGCTTTTAAGTTTGCAGTCACCAACATTAATAGAAACAGAACATTGATGCCTAATACCACATTAACCTATGACATCCAGCGAATTAACCTATTTGACAGCTTTGAAGCCTCAAGAAGAGGTAATTATTTTAATATTTTAATCATTTTCAGCATTATGTATATTCTGTGTAGCTTTCCCCTTTTGCTACTGCTCAGATATCTAAATACAGAATATAGTAAGAAATGTTGCCTGCAGAATTCTTTTGAATTAGGAATGAAGTTGGAAGAGACTTAATCATATATAGTCTCTGGCGAGAGACCTATATGCTAAGAAGCCAAGCTGGAAAATGACAGGCCCAACGTAATTTTGTGCCAAAAAATCATCATTCTAAAGAAAGTGAAAACAGACCAATGGGGAACAGTGAAACATCCTGCTCATAATTAACCCCCCCACACAAATACCTATAATTCACACTAACTGAACTCTAAGGTACTATAAGGCACATGGACCAAAGACAGGTTATCCTGAGATGTTAATATTTCACTGGATAAAAGCAGATGGATTACCCTTCTTTAACAATTTATGAACAGTTGGCTTGTAAAGGAGTGAGATAAATATACATTCTTATGTATTTATTTTCATCAAACAAAAGAGTGTAACAGCTGGTTCTGCCTGAAGACTAGATGAAAACTCATTTGAAGCTGTAAGGTTGTCTTATACAGAGCTTTTTCCTTCACTTCCAGGATGCAGCCATGAAATATCTTTAAAATTCTATAAGTATAGTTCTCTAAATTAAGACTCTGCCAAAAAAATGACAGAAACACAACACACCATGGTTTGAGGATCTGCTCAAAGTGGTCTTTCAGGCCAGCTGAGGTTGAGATGGGTATGCAAAACCACATCATGAAGCTTAATAGGAACACTAATATGCTGCTGCCTCTCAAAATGTCAAAATTACTACATTTGCCTCATAACAATGTACTTATTGCTCTGACTGAAAAAAATGGTGAGCAGTTTCAAACAAAACAGGATTCCCTTTTAAGTCAGTTCTTTGCAAGTTTTCTATTAAACTGCCTTTCAAATATCAGTGCTAGAATTACATATTGGTCAGATAATTTTATATTTCATACAAAGAACCTAGATTGCAACTATTTTCATAGTTCCTTGAAGGACTAACTACATTTAAATCAGAAAAATGAAGCTCACTACAAGCATAGCTATAAAGATTCAAATACAAATGCCACAAAATAAATGTTATTAACTTTTTCTGCCTCCTAAAATATTGATATCATCTTGTGATTTGTCACACCGCCCATGATCTTTAAGAAGGTTTGCAAATTAAACTTTAAAAAGGCATGTTCTTTGTCCTGTCTGTAAACCCCTCATTTGCAGGCTGAGAAAAGAGGAATTGATTGATTTCCTGTCACATTCTATTAGGACTACAGAAATAAATATTAGTTACAAAAAAAGAAAAAAGTCTCTGCTCATTTAAGATGGTCAGACATCTACTATTTCAGGGGATTATAATAATGTCAAGGTTTCCAACAAAGAACCAGACTGTCAGGTCACAAGGTATTGTTTTGCCAACTATAAAAATATTTTTAGAAATATTTGCAGTTTGGTATCTGTCTCACATACCGAAGCAATGGAATTTGATGCTTTTGAGAATAATTATCTTCAGAAGAGATGGAAGGGGAAAGACAGAGAAATGAAGAGAAACACAAAGGTTGTTCACGATTTTGTTACAAGAAATATTATTGTTATTCCAGTCGTTGGAACTTCTTAAGTTTGCATGATATATTTTCATATTTTTTTTCCGATTATAATAGGACTCAATTTCAACAATGTTTTGTCATTTTCCCCAACAGGAACAAAAATCATTTGAATTAAAAATATTTTGTCATCAGAAGTCAACATTTGATTGGCATATCCTTAAAGAAACAGAAGTTCATGTTTTCTCTGTACAATAGCTCCCCATTTCCCTTTCCATTTCTATAAGGGGCCTGACCCTTCATTGTGTACAACACAATGAAGACTCAGGGATTGTAACAGCCTTTCCCCTTTATGGAACCTTTCCCCTTTATAACACTTTGGCTTGAAATTAAACTAACTCATTTTGTAGCAGTTTGCTGATCATCGAGGGAATCTCTAGAATGCCTATTGTGAATAAATAAATATCTTCATTGCCACTCTGCAACAAAACTTAATTCAAACAACATCCATTTGGCAAGCAAGTTGTCAGCAGAGCTTGAGGTTTCTCTAAGATAACATCCTTGAGTGAGGGATTTCTACTCAGTCTGATTAAAGGTAATGAAGTGGAACAGTCTTTTTTCTTTGCAGCAGGTTGCGCTCATCAGTGGCACAACTTAGAGCACCAATAGGCACATCCCTTGTTGAACTGAAAATAGCTGCCCCTTCGCAAATCCAACAGCAGCCTTTCAACACAAAAATATAACAGAAAAGAGTGACTTGTGTTACAGATTATTTATGGATTTTTTTTCTCTCCTCTTTCTTCTCTCTCAGCATGTGATCAGCTTGCACTTGGTGTAGCTGCACTATTTGGACCTTCCCACAGTTCCTCAGTCAGTGCAGTGCAGTCCATTTGCAACGCACTTGAAGTTCCTCACATACAGACCCGATGGAAGCACCCTACAGTGGATAACAAAGATACGTTTTATATCAATCTCTACCCAGACTATGCAGCCATCAGTAGGGCAGTTTTGGATTTGGTACTACATTACAATTGGAAAATAGTCACAGTAGTATATGAAGATAGCACAGGTATGTTATCATTGGGGCATCATAATACATAAAGATACATTTCGCTTTATGAAAAACTGTGGTAGTAGTAAAATTTAGAATACGGAATATAGGTTTTTTTTAAGAAGTATTTAACTGATTTCTTAAAACTGAGGTGTACTTTTTTTCTCTAACACTTTAGCAGGTTTCACTTAATTAGGAATCAGAATTCCACATTCAAGTGCTTTCTAGTGTATGTTCTGGTGCTTTCCAGCTTCAACCGTAGAGAGAGAATATGTTTTGACTATTGCTATAAAGTGGCATCATGCTTTCCACCTGTGGGAGCAATGACTTGGATCCAAATTGCTAAACACCCCAGGGTGCAGCTGTGTGATATATTTTATCTGAATGACTGGTTATGAGCATTACTGATGTCTACTTGACTTTGAAGGAAGGACAAGTATCTAGAAAATTAGATCTAAACTCCAGTTGAAACATCTTTATTGGGAAGAATATCTAGCTCCCCCCAGTTGTTTTTTGAAACTACCAGCTTTGTTAACAATCTGGTAGATTAAAGTCAGGCTGCAAATTCTCCAATTCTTACTAATGCTCTTAGCTTGGAAACAAAAGGCCCCTTTCTACAACTGGCACATAGGTAGTACTGTCTTTGTTGTAACCTATTGCAGATCAGCTGCAACAGCTTATCCCCTTTTTGGTGAATGGAGCAAGAGGTTTTGGGGATGAGGGTGATGGAGGGGTGGGAGAATGGTGCAGAATGACAATCATGGGGCTATAGTGAAGAGTTTCCAAGGATCAAAGGAAGAGTTTCCTTCAATGCAAAGACTGAAAATATACAGACCAAATGTAGTGAATACATATTTGGGAACAGGCTATGCCAACCTGGTGGCCAAAACCATACTGCTGAAACATGGCAACAGGTACCACCAGTGCCATTTCTCTGATTACAGTGGTATTCAGTTTCTGAACATCCAGTTAGCCAAACTGTCACCTCATTGGTAGATTAAAAAGGAATCTTTATATGGTTCTTAGAAAAAAGGTCCTTTTCTACATGAGCTAGCAAACCACAATCATGTTTACAATTAATGTTTGAATACGATTACAATGAGTATATTATCAGCCACAGGGCAAATACTGTCTTAGATTAAGGCTTTGTTACCTAACAATTGCATGGAAAATGTATGTGCAACATTCCAGTTACAGTTTTTAGAAATTAAGAACTGACAGATATCAAAACACAGGAAACTAAAATAAAAGGCCAATGGCATATTGGTTGACTAATAATTTTTCATAGGACTCTCTACAGACTAAGATGAAATCATATTAAGGATAACATCCTTATGGTGTCACATCCACAAAAATGATTACTTGTAGCTGCATGGTAATTAATGCAGAGAACAGAAAAATGGAGCTGACTAAACACTTGTCTAGTGGACAAATGCTGCACACTGGTATACACACCTCCAAGCAAAGTAAGCAAAAAAAATCAAGAGAGGGAGTTTACAGAATACCCTTGCACTAACTGCAATACTCTAAGTTCAAGGTAGCTCGCTCCATTTTCAAAGTGGAGTAAGCTACCTCACAAAGTGCACACTAAGGCCACCCACTTAAGAAATTAGTCCAGAGCAACTAGTGTGATGTATGTTCATACTCAAACTTACTGTTTAGTGAATTCCTCATGTGGAAAAGTCCCTGGTAAATTCTTCAGCATCAAGCTCGCTAGCAATACCCGAAGAACACTGGCTACAACACTTTCTCGCCAGAGACCATGAATGCTTGATTCTAACATACCTAGGAAATGGTGGTGTAAAGCCCATATAGCAAAAGGAGTCAACTATTAGCCTTACAACCTTAGGGTGGGTTTTTGAAAATCATTCTAGGCTAGTGGTGTTCAACCTTTTAGCCCCACAGACCAGATTAGTGGTACAGAGCCCATCTGGGGGCTAAATGGGGTCCTGGGGCTTGGCACTGGCCTCTCCCTGCCCTACACACAGGGATTGGGCTCTAGGGACCCATCATTGCCATTTATGGCCACCACATGGCAGGATTGGGCCATGAACCCCAGCACCACCCCCAACTAGCCTTACATACTGGGATCAGTGCCAATTCAGCACCCAGTGCACAGGGCTTCCCATGTGTCTGGAAATTCGGCAGCAGAGGAGCAGTGCCACTCCTCCTCAGCCACCAAATTTCCAAACCCATGGGGAGCGCCATGGATCAGATGACATGGTGCTGGAAGTTGTGCACTCCTGCTCTTGGTTAATGCAGCTTGGAAGTTAGTGGCACGGTTATGCTAAAACTTTGTCTTGGCTATAAAAAAATGGCATTTTTTTAATGATGCATTACTTACATGTGTCAGTTTATCCCATTCAAATCCTAATGGAGTCAACCCACTAGCTGGGATATCATATTGACTGCCTAGTTACTTTGTGATAAAGCTATATTGCTTTGGTCCCTCTGGGATTTCAAAGAAACAGAGACATCAGTGATGCATGTTATTTATTCTGTTATTTAAAAAAAAATCTGCCAGGACATCTGGCCAAACAGAAAACACTTTCAAAATCTCACCATTAAGTTCCCTCAACCCATTCTTTTCCTTCCTCACCCGAAGTGTGCTGCTGCATTACCAGGCAATTACTGTATTATGAGATAATTTTGCCACTCTTCTTCTATTGCCCATTGGGCTTCAGTAGATAATGGATTTTACAGCTCGACAGCTGTTCAAGTGGCCTTCAAATTGATCCTGCGATGCTTGTTTATCCAGGCTTATTCTGTCTCATCAAAGTATGTGATTAGTGGTCACTACATTTTTAGATAGGATAGTCAAAACAATATTCCAAGAAAAGTGCATATTGTAAAATGTGACATGACACTGAAAACCTTTTCCTAACAATGCCCAATGTTTTAAGATGGTAGACCTTGGTGCCAACGTTCTGCCCTCGCTATATTGCCAAAATTTACTAGTGAGCTGCGAGCAAAAAAGGGAGAAGAACAGAGATTGGTTTTACTGCAGTGTTTTTTTTTCTTCATTTCTATTAAGTAATTCCAGCTCAGCAGAATTTTTGTTGGGCTCACAGTACAGCATGCCAAAATATGTTTATGGGTAAACAAGTGTAACTTAGTGTTTCAGCCTACCAATACATTATCAAATTAGCATTCAAAAAACACTTCCAAGTGCTGCTTACTTCTTAAGTTACAAAGATGATTGATGTGAAAGAGATTTCACTTGCAAAGATGCTTACAATTTAAATGAATAATCAATTGTGACATTAAATTGGACTAAGGAGTGTAAACAGATCAAATATGATCAATAAAAGTAGACTTCTTTGAGTCAGAGTAATATTGCTTGCCTCAGGTATTTTTCCCCCTGAATTATTAAACTATAAAAGGAAAACAGCCCATCTGGTTTGTTCCTGAGAAATTAAGTACAAATTAAGAAAACTTTCATTGCAGCATCACCTATCACTGTCTGAGGCAACATAGGAATAGGTGTAGTAAGACAATCCTTCTGAAAAGCTCATCTGTCTTGCATTCTCTTGCATGGACAAGAAGCTGACCTGAAGTCAACTCATTAGTTGAGTTAGGTGTACAATCCAGCTCTCCTGACCTCTACTATCCATTAGACTCAGCATCGGCAACCTAGAGGATGGTCCACGAATAGGATGGATCCAATCTATCTATCCAACCTGGGCCCAAGGCAGCACACAGCCGCACCAAGCCACCCATCTTCTACAGCCCTCCCTGCTGCTCTTTCATGCCTGTCCTTATCTTCACTGCAAAGGGGCCATGGATTGCCAGCAAGTATAAGTGCAGGCAGCACAGATGCTGAGGGCATGGCAGGGAAAATTTGGGTGCATTTGCCCGATTCCCTGCTAACAAGGTCCCCCTTAGTACATTGATTTATATACAATTAAGATTTGGAATTCTGAGTTCTCCATAACCCCGATATAAGCAATATCTGTAACGTACATGCAAAAGGTCTTTTTTGCTCTCTCTTACCAGCTTGATCTTTCCTAAATCAGGGATATATGATATATTTCTCATGCCAGTTACATCATGTCATCATCTATAAGAATTTTCAATTTTGCTTGCTCTAGCATTAGTTTTATAATCCTGAGGAGCATATCTGTTCTTGACTCAGTTCAATTTATTTGTAGCAGGGGTGATCAACCTGCAGTGCATATGTGACAAGTGGCCTTGGCAGCTTCCATGTGTGGCACATGGCAGATTGGGGTGGCAACAGGCAGCACAGCAGCAAATGGGGCAGAAAGCAGAGTAGCAGATAGGGCAGGGGAAGGGGATTGGGGTGATACTTAGGGGAGGGTGAGGTCTAATTTATGGCATGTCTGTTAATGTTGGCTCCCACTGATTTATAGCAAGCTGCATACAAGTTTGTACTACATTGGCCTTCTCAGAATTCACATTGGCATAAGAGTTGTGACTTTCCTAAAGGATTTAACAAAACAAAAAAACCCCACAGGAGGTACCTTTCCTCAGTGATGATTAGGCCAGTGATTGTTGTTGTTGGGGGGGGTTTCTTAAAAGTCTGCTCAAGTTATTCAATATTCTGGAAACTAAAGCACATTCCACTAAATACTGCTTGGCTACCATTCGCCAGTAGGCTACACCTAAAATAATAACCATTCACCAATATTAGAAAATCATAGATGATTGTTATGCTGCTCTAAGATAATTGGTATGGTGTCTAGACCTTTTACTATGAAGTTTCTTTACTTTTAAAACCCCACACGTAAAACAAACATTTTTACTGCTCAAATAACCAAGTATCCAGTGAGAAGCGTATGATATTTTAAACAAGGAAGATGATATATTTGAAAAATTACATATACCCCAGGAATTTGTAAGGAAAGTACCTCTTCATCTTTAACTAAAACATCCCACCTGTTACTGTATCATACCTCTACAACTTTTAAAATTCACTTATTCCTTTTAACCAGCTTGTATTATCTACCCACTGAATGCAGTGCTTTCAGACTGTACCTTCAGCCAATGCACATAGCCTAAAATGAGCTTCTCAGGTGCATTTTAGGTTCAAGATACACAGCTTCCATTCCTGAACACATTTAAAGCTTTTGTACTTACTTTTATTATCCTATGGTGTGTTAACCCCTCCAATTTTAAACAGTGGAATAATAGTATTTTAAGTAAGAGTCAGAAGAAGAAAAACTGCTATTCAAACATTTCACTAAATCCATAAATTCCTACCACTATCATCTGCAACACAAGTGTGGCACAGTCCCAGGTGCTACCCTGGCCATTTAAATACAGCAATAATATTTAAACTAGTGAATTTGTATCTGTAAAATGCTCTAAAAACACTTTAAATTATTTTTCTTGAATTTCAGTTTTTCTCTGCTAAAGGCATTATTTGTCCGAGTGACTAAAGCACGACATTTTGCAGCCAAACACTTAAATGCTGGCTAGAGCCAAGCTACAAGTTCACAGCCAAATTCCATAACCTGCCCTGCTTGTTAGAACATAGTTTTAGAGCACTGTGCCCCATCTCATAACAGTGAACTTGGATTATGTCACATTTAAGGGCCTGGTGGGAAGCCAGCTTGTAGCTTTTACAGCACGCAAAAGAATTTCCATTTGAATACTCATAGTGGTTAATAATCTATTTTTCTGATGCTTAAAAAGCCCTCACTGCAACACAGAAGCAGAACTGTAGGGAGTGAGGGAGGGGAGCTTTTTTTCCTTTTTTTTTTTATGTACAAGTCCTTGAGTGAAAAGCAGAAGCCTGGAATGCAGCCATCACAACCTAACTCTAATAAGTAAGAGGGATCTTTTAAAAATTGGAGTTTGGCTAACTTCAGTACAGCATTAATATTAAGGGATCATTCAACTGAGCAGGTTCATGCACAAGGGAAACCAGATGCCCACTGGCATCAGCTTGCTGATGGGTTCATTTTCAGAATTTCCATTTGTTAGGGTTTTAACTTTTTTAATATGTGCTTTTTCATTTAATCTCTATTCATATTTGTATTGAAAGATCCCTTTTACTTCATGCAGCAGAATAGTCTTATGAAGTGTTTTTTGTTAGAATATTAAATTCATGGATAGAGATTGTAGACATATTGCATAGGACCCTAAGTCTCTGTCTCTGTCTTTTAAGTGAAGGGATAAATTACATGTGTATACAATTAGACAACTAGTAAGCAGTGTACTCCATTTAAAATTTTGAGGGCAGATCCTGATATAAGTGTACACAGCTCTGAAGCAGCAGCTCCCAATCTGTGGTACACATACCACCAGTGGCATGCAAATATCCTGTCAGTGGTATGTGTTAACAGATTTATGACAATTACTTAATATGACCAAAATTTAATGGTGGTACTTAAGGTTGAACTGAAAAATTTGCTAGTGGTACTTAAGGTTGTATTGTTTTAATTGGTGGTGTGCAATCTGTCAGTTTGGGAACTGCTGATCTAGAGTTTTAGATTAAGCTACATAGTTTCACACCAGTTGAGGAAGTAGGTTGGGAAGTCACACTGGACATGGCTAAAACCACAAAACACAGAATGATCTCAGAGTTCAGTTATTAGTAGATTCAGGGCACGTCTACATGGGCATGTCTGTGTCACCATGCGGTGCACTACGGCATGATCTACACCTGATTGCCAGCTACATCACTGTAGCAGCACGGTCCCAGGGTATAGTGTGCTGCTACAGCAATGTAGTGGCATAATTTAACCATGTGCCACATGCATGGTGCAGTGGCGAGGCACAGTTAAGAGGATAAAGATAATATAAGGTAGTTCCCCTTACTAGAAAATTTTCAAGGTCCTTTGATGCCAAATTAATAAGCACAATATGTATGTCTATAAACAATACATCAGTATTGGTAAATGCCACCCACCCTAACCAGCTGAATTTGAAACTAAATAAGGTGGCTATGCTAGTCACTGCCTTTGTGCCATTATTTGCCCACTTCTGAAATCAGAATGGAAGGTTAACAGGTAAGAGTTCCCCAATTGCAAGTTTGCTTTTTTTAACATTGAAGATTATGACTATGTGCTGGAGAAAGAAAGAAGAAAAATATGTCTAGAGAAATTGAAAATGCCTTGTAGTGTGTGCGCTTACAAGGTAAACATGCTCATGAGCAAAAAACATCTGTATAACCTGCACTAGCAAGGGAACTGACAAATAGGAGGTTAACAGCTTAACCTTTAGATAGGTGGCAGTTTGAAATATAGTGGGAATGATAAGAAAGTCTGTCTAAAGGGCAATAAATACTTGTGCAGAACAGGCAGTTGTTTGATTAGATGTCATTTTCTAGGTCTAATTCGCCTGCAAGAGCTCATCAAAGCCCCTTCCAGATACAACATTAAAATCAAAATCCGCCAGCTGCCCTCCGGGAATAAAGATGCCAGGCCTTTACTCAAGGAGATGAAAAAGGGCAAGGAGTTCTATGTGATATTTGATTGCTCACATGAAACAGCAGCAGAAATTCTTAAACAGGTAAGGGGTGGCGGGGGGCAGGGGGAGTGCTTTCATAGTCTCAAAAGATATTGTTTTGTCCGGTTTTCATTTGCTGGGAAATGGTACAACTGCATTCATAAGGATTAGGGTGAGGTTTTGTGTATTTTTTTCCTTTATTTTTTAAAGGCAGAGGAAGTTGGTATGAATCAACTCATTTGAGTTCAGACCTTCAGCTGGGTTTCACAGCTCTACAGAAGAGCTGTTTGCATGGCACCAGGAAAAGATTTATATTTGTTGTCTCTTTCTAACCAAGCAGAACTCAAGACGTTTCATTAATTTTGATATATCTGGCTTCAATTTATTTTCAGACTTGTTATGTCAAAAAGAAATTTAAAAGGCCATTTCCACGCATGCCATAATTTGCTCTAATCAAGCAGGTCTCTCCACAAAGCCTACAGGAGTCAAATTCAGCTCCGAGTCTTGCCAGTGTAAATCAGGATATTTATATACCAATATACTTCACTAAATTTCAAACTCTGAACTGGAGGGAGAGAGTTCTTCAAAGGAAAGATTTTTATCTAGCAACTACATTTCAACAGCATCTCAGAAAAGTGCTGTTAAGATACGAAGTTCCTGTTCTACAGATATTAGAAATTTAAGACCCCAGTCCCACAAAGTTTACACTCAAACTTTAATATATATGGTGAGTAGTCCTACTTACTTCAGTACATAAAATTAAAGTAGCTGAATACATCTTTGTGAAACCTGGGTCTGAGACATCTGGATGCTCTGCAAGGGCAGACCTCTGTACCCATAAAAGGTGCAGACAAATGTCAGCTTGCAGGACCTCAACCCCATTACAGTTGAGCAGGTAGGGAAGCATCAGGAAGATGTACGATCGAATCCATCTCCAATGCGTAGGTGTGTTGTTCTGAATTCAAGGGTTTTTTCAATGCTAATTAAATATTTTCAAGAGCAGGACTATATAGCCCAGGGATGAGCTTTGCAGTGGCTAGTTAAGTGAACAAAGTGAATTTTAGGGGCTACAATGGAAGAAAGTGAGATCCTCTAAGCATGCTGGAGGATGGGGAGTATTTCAAACATATCAGATTATATATCAAAAAAAAAATGAGCATGGAATCCAGGAGAGGATAGGACACAAAGGGTGCCCCAAAGCAGGATGGGCTGACAAATCACATTGTATGAGAAGCATAACAGAGACAGTAAGATGCAGGCTCAGGCTGCAGATGCACATTCAAATAATCTGGGAGAATTCTGAGGTTTGTTTTCCTGGTAGAAAAGCAGCAACTCTCCTAGCAGAAGCTGTGTATCTGTAAATGGCCAGAAATAAGATCTGCTGAATTTTGAATGTGAAAGCAGCGTGAACTTAACTGTAGAAGGAAATAGGGAGCTAAAGAAGTACAACAGGTCAGAACTGTGGGAAGGAAGCAGCACAGCTACCGTATGATGAATAGACTGAAGAGGAAAAATAATGAAAGACAAGAGTTGTGGCTCCAATTGTCCACTGAGTAGTCCAGAGTGGGACCAGACAAGAAAAGTACATTATGAAGTTTTTGTAAAAGGCAGAAGGAATGAGCAATCTAGGTGAGGGAAGCAGCAGCAAGATAAGGGAATTTCTGCCTGTCAAAAAGGTGGATAAATTGAAGCCTGGAGTCTGCTTTGATTTACACTGATTACTCATATGATCACATGGCCCTAAAGCATGGAGTTCAATATTCTCAGTACCCCTACCGGAAAGTCCTATATAAATTTAATAGGGAAGAAATTAAAAAAAGGGCTCTCTCAAAATGACTCTGAAAACCCATAAGGTTTAATAGAGAAGAATATCCTTTCCCTGGTGGAGACTTTTAAAACCTTCCAATTGTGGATCTTGATAGAAAATGTATAAGTCAGTGATAAGTGACACACAATGGCTTATACAAGCAGGAGTCAGAACCAAAAGCATTCAGTGTTTTCACAATCTCATTGTCCTCAATTCTTAAATTTTATATTTCTACGGAATAACTGAAACCAAGTAGTCCATACTGGAAAGGACAGAGAAGCTGGATATTCAAGGATGATTAGTAGAGAGGCAGGACAGATGCATTTAAGAGGGTAGAGTCAATATGAATGTGTTGCATTTTAAGCAATGAAAGTTTTTCAAATTCTTAATATGTACATATGTTTATATTAAATACATTAAATGTAAACATATCATTTATACATACCTTTTTTGTTATAACATTCTACATTCATTTAAGTACATATAAACACATTTCCTGTTCCTGCAATATAGAGGAAGGATTTTAGCCCAAAACACTGGAGCTCCTTGTCAGAACAGAGAAGCTCAGTCTGTTCCTTTCCTCAATAAGCCATGACATATATTTACCATCCACATATAAGCGTGTGCACATGAATGCACCTCTCCAAACCAAGGCCTGTGCATCTCTCCATACCTGAGACTCTGTGTACTCCCCCCATACCAAAGAACTGTATCTCTGCTTTTCTTCTGCATCTCCCCCAAAAAGTCTCTTTCCTCTCCCCCTGTGGTACCTTTCCTTTTATAGGGAGCACAGCCAACATCTCTCTTTTTTTTCTCTCCCACCAGGGAAGAGGAAAAGCAGGATGTTGGTAGATGGAAGTAGTGAAAACATCTTGTCTATAACATAAGAAAAGGAGGTTGGGGTGAGGGAAGAGATCAAGGTCCTGCTCCATATAAGGGAAAGATTTCCTGCCCCTCATCTCCAAGAAGCCAGGGTGGAACTAGAAGTGAGGTACAAAAGCATTCTTGTTTGACCACTTAAAAACAAAATCTCACATTTACACTGCAATGTGCAAAGCACTGCAAAGATGCTCCATACAGGTGCAAACACACATCAAGGTTTTGCATGCAGTATCAGGGCTCAAAGCCTCTCACTAGGATTTCTTGAGTGGGACAGGAAAGAAGGAAAGTGCCTTGGTTTAACTAAATCCAATTACATTAGAAATTAATCCCTAAAAACAATGTACAAGCATGGGCAGAAATACATTTGAGATTATTCTGCATATTTGAGACCACAGAACAAACAGGTTTCACGCTTTGGGCAGTGAGGTTTGTCTGGGTTTTAAATTAAAAAAAAAAAAAAATCCCTTTTATGGAGTGTGCTTCCTACCTTTAGCTTACTTAATAGCTCAGATAAAATATCACTGAGTCGCACATCTTCCATGAGCAACTAGCAAACAAGCAAGGCAAGACAAAAAGAAGCTGGTAAATCAATAAGCTAATTTAAACCAGATTTACAGCCCATACCTGAGTGGCTGCTCTCCTCACACTTACTTTCTTTTCCAGCTTCAGAGAAGCCCAACCTTTTGTAGCCTCTGATAATCCCTGATTCATAGATTCATGGATTGCAAGGAGCTGGAAGGGACCTTGTAGATCATTGGCTGCAGCCCCCTGCACTAGGCAGGAAAAGACAACGGTGGTCAAGTGACCCCAGCAAAGTGCCAGTCCAGTCTCCTCTTGAAGATTTCCAGAGTAGGTGACTGCACCACCTCTCGAGGGAGCTTATTCCACAGTCTGATCAGTTTAACAGGCGCAGCTGTTCTAACTGCTTCTCTCAGCCCCCCAAGCTGGAAAGAGTGGAAAGTAATTTTGATTTATTTAACCTTTCCCAGTGGTCTGTTCCTTTTTTGTAGCTGCTTGGAGGTTTCTTTCGGGCAAAAGGGGGATGGAGAGCTACTGAACAGATATCATTCCTAGTTTGAGTTCTGAAGGTTACTAGGCTCTATCACTGACAGAGAGAAGATATTTTGCTCTAATAATAGATGTTGCTCCCTGATATACTAAACAACATAGTCCTTGCCTCTGATGCTCTTCCAAGAGCATCTGTAGCCTTCTGGAATTGAAGAAACCTGGCTAATAGTTTATAGATTCTGCCAACTGTGCCAACAAACTTTATGAACCAAGCAATTCAGCTGACAGCATGCATGTCCCACAAGCTCCATCACGTTTTTAAACTCTGTGAAGCAATGGGTTATAGTGATATCATTTGCAAATTCCACACAATGTGCCAGCTGAGTTTAGAAGGTGGGATTTTTTGAAGGGCACCTCTAGGAGCTGGTTGCCTCACTCTTATATGCCTTTTGGAAATCCCAATCTTATGCTCCCTGAATCCAAGTGATTTGTTTGCTGAAGTTTGCATGTAAAGCTCTTGAAGTGACAAAGAGCTAGATACAATACAGGATGAGGACCTAGATGAAACTGAGGAATTTGCATCCAAAACAGTGAGGCAAAAAAAGCCTCCAGTCAGCTGCTGCCTAACCTTGGAGGCTTTTGAACTCACTCAAATGCCTCTCTGTTCAAACTCAAAGTTTCCCTTGACACCTGAAAGTCTGCTTCTGCATGTGCCTAGCCTGTATGACTCAGCACCTATTTCCTGGCTAAACATAATCTGGATTCAGAAAATGGGTATTTCTCTGCCAAAGGCTCTCTATATGCCCAGATTTATGAAAGCTCACCTAACGCACCCTGACAGGATTGGGGTTCCTACACAATGAAGTTGCAGCTGCTACCACCACCTTTTAGAATGCAGGGAATTGTCGCTAACTTGCATATAACAGTCTCAAGGTTGATCTGCTGCTCCTGAGAATGGGACACCTTCAACATAGCAGAAGACAAACCCATAATATAACCGGTCCAAGCAGAGGACCCTGATTCCCAGCCTATAGGTCAACCTGGAAAGAAAGATCACTCTTCATGTTAAAGATGGTACAGGGTAACTAAGGCTAATTTAAGTGCATTGTGCTGTATAGATACTAGGGTCATGGAGGAAGCCGAGAGTTCCCCTAATGCTTAGGGCATCTAGCTGTGAGATGGGAATGTTGAGTCCTGGTTCCCTGCTTTATTTCTGTGTTTTATATTCCTGAGTGAGGTTACTAACCATTAGGGCTGTGTGAAATGGCTCCGTTCCATTTCACCTTGAGTTTCGAGGTTTCAACGGAACAGTGTTTCATATCGAATTTCATTTTGATTTGAAAGAGCTGTTCCGTTTTGCTTCATCAAAACAGTGAGGCTGTTTTGATCTTTTGCTAGATTGGCTGGGCACAGGGAATCAGCCCAGCTGGGCTGAAGCCCCGTCCCCACCCCAATGGTTGCACTGGGGAGGGGAACTCAGCCCAGCAAGGCTGAATTCATTTCCCCAGCATGATTGTTGCACTGGGGTTGGGAACTCAGCCCCTCTGGGCTGATTTCCTTTTCCCAGCCCAGTCTAGCTGGGGCTGGGAACTCAGCCCGGCTAGACTGACTTCCCATCCCCAGTGACATGGTCGAAATGTTTTGACTTTTGAAACATTTTGATTAGCCTTGTTTTGCTTCAGTTTTGCTGTTTTGACCTTAAAATGAGTGGAAACAGTGTCAAAATGAAACCGCCAGCAAAATTACAGTAGGCGTTATTAAAAGAGGACAGTGCTTGGCTGAAGAAGGTACTGATCTAAATACTGCAAAACCCAACACTCTTTAAATAGAGCTAATTAAACATTAAAATATTCAAAAAAGATTTATTTTTATTAAAACTCATCCCTTTCCCCTTATTTTTATTGATATTTTAATAAATTTGCTTAGTGACAAAAGTTGAAACTGTTAGGGAAAAATAATGGGAAAAATTTATATATATTTTTGAGGATTTTAAAAATAAACAGTGTTATCTTGATCTCTGGAAAATGGAAAGTTGTTTTAGCTTCTGAAATTTCTTAACATTTCTTTATAATTTTTTGACCAGTCCCCCTCCAACAACTGTTTTAAAGGTACATATACCATTAACTTGGGGGGAAAAAACAGTTAGCTTGGGTATTATTGGCCAGTAGTGATTCCACTTGTTTTGCAAGACAGCTTAGACCAGCTGCATCTGGTATAAGTGAATGCCTGTGTGCAGGTCAAGGTTTGCTTGAAAATAGTCAAGTTTTTAACATTAACTTGCCATTTATTCTTTTTATTTAACCATAAGTGATATAGTTTTAACTGTTAGACAAACTCATCTGGTATAGACTATGAAGCTATTCATTTTGAATTATCTCCTCCCTCGTGCCATTTTTTAAAATTGTTTTTATGGAATATTTTTATGTAATAGATTGAATTTTTAATAAGATTTAGGACATTCATAAAACAGTGAAGATTTCTATAGTCACTTTAACTATGTGGAAGCAAAATAATGAATTCAGCAGTAAGCACTTGCTAAGTACAATAAGAAATGTGAAAATCCCTCTAATTATAATAAAGTACACCAATTTAATTACTTTTCTTGATTAGAGTAACTTTGGTTTTCATGGACATTAAGCAATCAACACTTTGTTCTTGGGAACTCTGAGAGCATATAAAGGAGCTCCTTCTTAATGCTGCCCACTGTTCTGGAGTAAATTCTCTCTCACACTCTGAGAAATAAAAGCCATCAGGAATAATTTTAGCCTCTTGTATGCCTCTGGTTAAAAACAAATATGGAGAGGAAGAGGTTGTAACTCCGGCCTTTTAATTATTTTAAAAATAGAAGTTCCACTCCTTTATGATTCTACCTCCAATCATTTGACATGAATGAGGAAGCCTAACCTAGTTACAAAAACAGAACTGCTGCTGTTGAAGAATTGGAAAAATTTCCATGATTAAGTGGGCCTTCTGCGTCCAAATCACCATTTGAGCTTGGGGACAAGAGGAAGAGATGTTTATGTCAGTTATTTCCCTGTTCACTTATTGGGCTTGAAGGAGCAGTCAACCAGGAAGATTTCCTCTGGTCACAGGGCTTTAAACTGTTTTTTCTTCCTAAATGATGTCAGTCACCTAGGAAAAATCCTACCACATTGTTTGAGAAATCAGTGAAGACAGCAGGCATCTCTCCACATCTTACACAAGAGCCCTGTCACATATAATTTGAATAGGGAACATCAGTAAATTAAATGTCCCCCTTTTCCAGTACCCTATTGGTAAAGTGAGCAGTTTCTGTGTTAGATGAATGATTCAAGAAGGCTTTACTCCCAGTAAAAACAGGGGTGGAAGGAGATTGGGGTAATTCCTATGGTGGAAATTCTAATTTGTGATTTGTGAGTGTACCTGTAGTTTGAAAAGTATGCTTTATTAAATTGTCACAACTACTGACCCTACTAGATCACTGTGGATTTAACCAGGAATCTCCAGAGTTAACAGCATGAAAATTCATAGCGCCAAGTAACGTAGCCAGAAGCTGTAATAGTTTCACTACTCTTCTGGATCCAAAATAGGGTGAGACACATTCACACTGACCAGCAGGTTACAGTAACACTTAGGTTATGTACAAATAGTCAACAAGCCCAAAACTGAATTGATTCATTCTTTGCAGGTTAGTCTAAACTTCAGAGATTAAATTGAAACAGAAGTGAACAGACATTTAGCTTTGATTCAGGAAATGCAGCCACATGCCTGCAGTGGCTCAGGCCAGAAGCCTAGAACATGGATCTCTGGCACACAGCCAGCATGGGCTGTGTGTTCACTTTCTCTTCCTGCTGCCCCTAAGCTCTTTGGGATTTGCAGTCCAGAATCACAGCAGAAGGACTCTGCAGGGTTCCTCATCACTTCTTCTTCCTGCTTCTGGTGCCTCCAGGATTTGTAGTCCACAGTCACAGTCAGCAGTAAGTTTGAGTGGGGAAAGGGGTGTTTATTCCCTTTCCCTGGCCCCAGACCCTATCCAGGGTTTGCTTGGGAGGGAGGCAGTCCTCTTCCTACAGATTAGGCTGCATCCTCAGCTGGGCTTGCCCCCTGCCCACTCTGTTATTAGCCAGCCCTCATTGCTCCAGCTAGGGGGAAGAGGGGCAGGGACAGCCCTGCTCTTTGGAGCAGACAGCACAGCCCAGCCCAGCCCAGCCTAGGGTTGAAAAGCATGCTGGGATGCTGGGGGACTGTGATTTAACTTGAAGCAGGAAGGGGTCTGGGACACAAATTTCATAAACTGGTTTGACCCAAATCAGTTGCAGTTAAGTCTGATACTACGTTCAATCAGGTTTATCTTAAACAGCTTCAGTCATTTTGAAACTGGTTTATAAGCACTGAACTTCTGTTCTGTTACAGGTTTAAGCCAGTTTCTGATCACTTAAATTGGTATAGGTGTAACTTCTGGCCCTAACCCTAGGGTCTGTTCACACAGAAAAATGAACTTCTAAGCTTGTCTAACTCTATCCCAACTATGCAGTTGATTCAATAAAAGATATCACCCTAAGAAATCCTTGCCTCTCATATAATTTCTGGACCACCATAGCTACAACATTTCTCAAACATTATCATATATTTTATATTGTCATAAGTATATTTAGAGTTAGTTGGGAGGAGGCCTTATTTGTCAACTTTATCTTCCTAACCCAAGAAAATAGATTAGTAATACTAATTAATCAGATAATTAGACACATTAATTTAAAGTTCATTAAACTGCATAATAGCACTCATGAAAAAAGAGTTAAGTATAAACAAGAAAGCTTCTTGATACAACTCTGTCAACAGACTTCCTTTGTAATTTATGCCTCCCTTATCACTGTAGTTTGAATCTGCCTTGAGCAGAGACTGTCAACAGTTCTAAATTACGAAGTAGTTTTATAAGGTGCATAAATGCCTACTAGGAGCTACAGTACCATGCAGCAACTATGCACTGAAATGTTTCCAGCCATGGTGACCCCACAGTTCAGCTAAGTATGTGTGTATACTCCAGATACCCACAAAGGAGCCATGTGCTAATTAGCCCCCTCTCATGATGATGCTTGTCAGATGTTTAAGCCTGGTGAAGAAACAAGAATAACTGGAAATGGGTAAGAAAGGTGCAGCTCAGCTGTGGGAGTGAAAAGGTAGTTGAAATGTATTCAATGTAGTGGCTCACCATAACTTGAAAAAGAGTCATGGACACTGTGCTCCATGGGCATTACTATGTATTTTATTAGGACAGACTGCACTAACCTATCTTTTTGGCATGTTTGTCCAATATGGGCCACATGTTTTACAGTCACTCTCAGTGTTAATTAAATGCATTGTTGGTTTCCCTTAGTAAGCACATGCTGCTTTGGGCAGCAGTTTAATGACAGATAATGTGTTTAATGAGGTTTTCTTGTATGTAGATATAAGATGAAAAACCTTGCCTTGTATTCAAGTAAAAATGGTGTTAATAGGCATTTGTATATGCTGCCAGTAGTATTTATAGTAATTTATATAAGAATTAACATTCTTACAAAGTGTGATATTACCCCAAATACGTTTTAATAGAATCAAATCCATCATCTTTTTCTGTCAGGCCATGTCTACACCATAGTCTAGAGTTGTAATTGCATCATATGTAAACACACACAGTTTATACTCTCTAACACTGCTGTTGGTACTCTGAGCATCTGCAATGATATGGGATTCAATACAGCCTGCTAAGCCCCTGCAGGACCCTTATATGCCCTCAGTTCCTAAAGCCAATGCTGCCACAGCTTTGTGGCTACTGGTACTCTGAGCTAGCTAGGGTGTGTCTGCAGCATGTAAACACATAACTCCAACTGCAGTGAAGAAACACTCAGAGTGCCTTTACATGTGCGCCAATGTATTCTAATTAGACTGTTCTAGCATCACTGCAGCGTCACATGTATAAGCCTATGTGTGTTTTAAAATCATCACTGGGGTGCTTTAGCTAAAGCTTGTTGAAGGAGCTTTAGTGAAAACATCCTACAGCAATTTTTAAATGCATGAGAGTTTAAACACATGTGATGCTGTGGCGTTTTAATTAAAGTGGCTCTCCAGGAACCGATCTAACTAAAATGCAAGTGTATACCCACATGTATAGGCAGCTTTGGTGCTTGGTTTTCCTTACCAGTATTTTAATGTAAATGTCTGTATACATCATTAAAAACAATCTATTAATATTGTCCATCCCAAAGTAGCCACCCAGTAAAAGAAAAAGAGGTTATTGCCTACTGGCAAGACTGACTAATAACAAAATATTGTGAGTCACCCTAGGGTAGCTGCATGTCTATCTATTCAAATCCTGATGCAACTTACATTGGAATACAAGACCACATTGGCGATGCATAGGGGGTGCATGCGGGTTCATGTGCATTCCCTGAGCTTGGCGGTGCATCCCTTGCAAAAAGGTGCCACTGACACTGCTGGCAGCACCTGTGGGCAGTCACCACTCGCCACCCCACCACTGCCGACACTGCCGGCCACGTCAGCAGAAGGTCCCCGATCGCTGCTGGCAGCTGCTGACACTGCCAGCAGCATCTGCAGGTGGTTGCCAACCGCAAGTCAATGCTCGCCACCCCACCCACTGCCGACAGCACTGTGGCCACCTGCAGGAGCTCACCGCTTACTGCTACTGCCTGTGGGAGCTCACTGTGGCCCCCCAACCTCCAGGGGCATGCAAGACCAATATAAATTATACAATCATATGTAATGGTATGTTCATATCCCAAAGTAGCCTTTCAAGACCCTAGCTAGCTTAGTAGCCTTACAGGGTTCAAATCAACATTAGACTGACTAGTGACCTATATGAAACAAGTTGGGGGTTTTAGTACAATTTCTGCTGAAAAGGTGTCCATATTACCAATATTTTTTACACTAATTGGCACCTCTGTAGTAATCTTAGGAGTGACTTAACATGGATTGAATAGTCATAGAGATGGAACTACCTCAAGTGCAGAACTGAGTAAAAATAAAAAGTGATGTGGAAAAGTCTCCATTTATGCTGTTATGTATCATTTTTTGTATAAATAAAGGACATCAATCTGTGGCCTTTCACAGGTAATAAAACACTTTAGGAAATAAAAAGGCAGTCCTGAAATGTAAATTCAATGAAGTGGTTCAAAGAAATACTTAACTCCCTGTCTTGTTTTTAGCACTTGGAAGTAGATTGGTCATTCTCAATGAACACTGAGCTGTTTTTTATTATCTACAGTAGATTTAGGAGGACTGCTTCTTTCCTTTCTTTAATTGGGGAATTGCCATTCATTATCAGGCAGCTGGTTTACAAAGGCCTTTTCTACATGCAGAATTCTGTAATGCTAATTAATGCTATTTGCCCCTACCATACCACCATCTCTACAGATGTTTGCTCCAAGTGCTTTTAAAGATACTGCTTAGACTCTTTTTGTTAGTCTGACTGAAAGCAAGGCTGAATACCCATTTATTCTGTGCTCATACTACTATGGTCACTAGTAAATAACCTGTAGTATCACAATTAGGTAGTCATCCCCACACTGTCCCACAGCATGCAGTATCCTTCAACTACTTGGCTAGGGAGATATATGGGTATTACATTTATATTGATTTTTCCATGGTCCAGTCTATCTAAATAACCAACCATGCAAGCATTCAGAGGGCTTAAATCTCCTAGAAAAGGTTGCACTCACTCTAAATTAGTTCACTTCACAAGGTATGCTAAATTAGATTGAAATCGGGTTAACCCAATCTAGGAAAGGTTAACATGATCTCCTGAACACCTCTGACCCCCCAGCCCCCGACCCTGACCTGGCTACTTTTAGCCCCCTGTCCTGCCCAACCAGACCACCCTACACCCATAGACCCACCAAGCGCCACTCCCCCAAGGCCCTGTCAGCCCCGCTAATCCCAACCCCCCCCACCCCCACAGATCCACCAGCCTCTCCGATGGTCTTGATAGCTCCCCCCACCCCAAGTGACAATGTCTACAGATGTTGGCAAGTGAAACAAGCCTGAGGGTGTGGAACACTGTATTACACACACCAGATAATTCTGAAACAAGTGAACCAACACAAGAAGTTTAGCCCTTTTTTCCAGTGGTATAATGCACCCCAGATAACTGGCCAATGTAATAAAATAGGCAGAAAAAGTTAATTTTCCTCAGTTCCTGACAATAATCATTTTGTGCTTTAAAAAAGTTTAATTACCACACTCTACCTTAGCTTGCCTACCTTGAGAATTTATTAATACTTGGAAAGGCATTCCAGCACAGAGTACTTTCACATGCTTTGTCTTGATCACCTCCTGTACAATTTAATTCCGTAGACTGATTATATTGCATTTAAGTCTTTCTTCCTTTGTTTTTTTTATGTTTACTGCCATATTTTCACTGAATGTCTTGCTCTCACTTTAAGATACAGTAAAACAGAATTTCTGACTAGTTTTCACCACATTTTCCATTATGTGATAACTAAAAATCCTTTCTAATGATACCTCATTCCAGACTAGACAATTGCACCATTTTTACCACCATCCTCCCCAACCCTAAATATAGGGATGCTATTTTTCCCTTCTGTGACTGCAACCTTTTGTCAGTTTCTTGAATGGAGGTGATGACGTTTTTCATTTTAACCAAAAATAATATGTGTGCTACTTCTGAAGAACTTACAGTTTTCAATGTAATCAATGTCATATAAGCTGCAATGTACAGTTCCAAATTAATTCTGTGCTCTTAATATACAGTGAAATAGTGTGAAAATACCTAGAATGAGGTATGCTTATGCTGCTTCCTATTTAAAACTCATGTTTCACCATCTGACTTTTTTCTTGTTCAACAGATTCTCTCCATGGGAATGATGACTGAGTACTATCACTATTTTTTTACAACACTGGTAAGAACTACTCTGGGATTTGCCAATTAAAAATGTCCTCCATTAGAACAAAAACAGCTGAAAGCTTTTATCTCCCTCTGAGTTTTGAGTGTCACTATTACAGCTAAAAAGCACTGAAATACCAAATATTATTATGACAGTAAGCATCACTGTCTTTTGCTGAAAATAGCCTGCAGTGTCTATCAAATCCTGCAGCACTGGCCAATGCTTTCCCACCCAGCTCTCTTCGTTGTGCTTCATAAAAATGATTCAAGTGAAATGCCCAACTGCACAGTTATATTTGGGGAAATGCTTTGGGTAGAGGTAGAATAATGAGGTCTGAATAATACCTGCAAATTACACCAAACTTCCCTGAGGTGGGGTTGAATTCCAGCTTCCTAGATCAGGAGCCATCTTGAGCTCTGCAAAGTTTGCACTGAGGCTCTAATTCAGCCCAGCATTTCAGGATATGTTTTAATCAATCCCTAATTCAAAAAAGCACTTACCTAACTTTAAGCCTATATTTAAGTCCAATTTATTTGTGCAGTACTGAGACGGTCGAAGGTTCAGCTAGTGTCTGCTATGTAACAGCTGTAGGTTTTAGTGGTCAAACACTTGGTAATAAAGTTTCACTTAATCATGAAATGAAATATGAAACAACATATTTATAAAGCATTTGAGACCTTTTCAAGCTTTCAGAAGAAGAGGCATCCCTGTATTTCTTTTGCAATACAATACCAATGATTATTTGAATAATCATTAAGTATATCACACATTTCTTCTGTGTTTGTGATCCAGTTTTAATTCTATATTAGAGGAAGAAACCATAGCCCATAGCATTGAACACATCACCTCATACATGGTAGGGTTTTTAAATTTCATTTCATCACATAAACATTTATGTAGAAATGCGATTCGCTCTGAATCTAAGAGCCACTCTATCAGTCAAGTAGACTTCTTGTCCAGAGTATTTAGAACTTGAAGGAGGATCTTCAAAAACCTTGCTTACCATCTACTCTAATTTCCATCAAAATGCAAAGTTCACTTTAGGACCAGATGTAGGCTTCTCTCCATTTTGGAGTGCTAATTAATTTAATTTTAAAATGTCAATGCTTACTAGCAGTGCCACATTACAGTAGCCAGGACAGTAAGCTACATCCCCTGTACTTTGAACAAGTAGTATTGGTGATATCTCTGAAACTGTGGTATCTGTGGTATTGGTGGTATCTGCTGTAAAAGTTGACATTTTAATGGTGACAGCATCAAGCAGCCATGACTTGATCATTTGTCTCTTCGCAGGACTACGTGTATCAGCAAG
>NW_017729032.1:219671636-219675476 GCF_001723915.1 Gavialis gangeticus
TTTAATGGTGACAGCATCAAGCAGCCATGACTTGATCATTTGTCTCTTCGCAGGACTACGTGTATCAGCAAGATTTTATTCTGAAACAAAACCTCCAGATTTTGACAAACAGTTCTCACATTTTCACTGCATGACACACAGGTTTGAAATGTGTCATGGAATTATGTCATTTACAGTATCTATTATTTTCCTGCCCTGCAAATTTAAGTGCCTAATGTACATGGAGTTATTGTGCATTGGCTTGACACATACATTACACATGCTGACAGCAAGCTACCTGAAGCTGGCAAAGCAGGAGAAAAATGGGGTCTGTAAGTAGTAAAATTGTATTGCTCTCAACATCTCCTGGAATTTTCATTCCCAGGGTTGAGAAGCATGTCTAGTGTTGGCCAACCAATTCTTCAAGTTGTTTTGTCATAGCTGTAACATTATTAGGGGACTGACATAAATCAAAATCAAGATACTGCAGTGCATCCTGATTGTAGAATAGTGTTGTTATGGGAAGCTGATTTTTATGTTCCAACAAACCAGATATGAGGTTTGTAATAAATCTTATGCAGCTTTGCTTTAGTCAGATTTATCACTGCTGTAGTTGTGTCTAGTGTTTGTGGGTAAGCAGACAGAAAAGTTATGATGAAAAATATTCTAGCTTTTGATTGAAAGGGACAAAAATTATAGCATTTAGGCTAATTGAGGGGCATTTGCTACAACTGGCAAATTGTTTGCTCTTAATTCATATGTCTTGAAAATGGTTTTTGTTTGTTTTATTAATGATGATTTAGGACCTGTTTGCACTAGACCTGGAACCCTACAGATACAGCGGAGTAAATATGACAGGCTTTCGCTTGCTCAACATTGAGAATCCACAGGTTTCATCTGTTATTGAAAAGTGGTCGATGGAACGTCTGCAGGCACCACCCAAGCCAGAAACGGGCCTCCTGGACGGCATGATGACTGTAAGCAAATAACTTCAGAATGTAATTAGGGAAAAAGCAAAAGAAACCTGGAGAATCCTGTACCAGTTCAGAGATAAACAACACAGACATGTTCCCCTGTTTGTCTGCATGGCTAGAAGGAAACAAATGTGTAGATCAACAACGGAAGACACTTAAGAAACAAAATCAGAGTGTCAATGTGATAGCCAACCTGTACCCAACCTTTAAAGACCAATTCTGGCAGCCCTTAACTTCCATGAGTACTCATGGGAAATGTTCGTACAAATACTAATGCAAAGCATGCATGAGCTACAGAAAGTTTTATTAAGTATTTGCTTTTTCTCTTTCTTTGTTGTGCAAATGCTGAAACAATATTACAAAACACAATACTTTTTATTTCTTGGAGAGAATTGTGCATTTGTTCTTTTAACCAAATCATTAGGCATACGACAAGCCACTGCTACCTGCATGAAGAAATACATTACAATTTTTTTTGTTGTGAAATGCACATGCAGCAGCTTCATTTATCTAAAATTGTTCGGGATATGTGATAAAGAACATAACAGGAAATAAAAATTTCCAGTGCAGGTACAGGATTTATAATCTGCAAACAAAGATGTGAGCAAGTAATATCATTTTTAAATTGGAAAAGTGCTTTTTCTCTCAATTCCCATCATCTGCACTGGCTTTTAAGCAACACTCTAGCTTTTAAGATGTAATTCAGAGATAAATGAAAGGTATCATCCTGACAGGAAATGAGCGTTGTTTTTTGCCCCTAGAGATCAAATGGAAAAAAGATAGAAACAACTGAATGAATTGAACGACTCTTACCAGTACTGTCCTGGTTTTTGGGCAGCTTTTTTCAGAGTAAGATAACACAAGTGGGATGGAGTATGAATCAGATTTTATTACAAATGATTGCAGATGTCATTTTGACACATCTTAACATCCTGAAGGGAATTTCTGAGGCCCACTATCTCCAGCACTTTAAAATTATATGTGAGTACTGCCACAGCATTCAGTGGCAAACAAGATGATAAAAAAAATGTCCCAGAAAATCTACAATGTAATATGTACATACCACGGAAACACACAACAGAATATATATATGCTGGCAAAGCCATCCGTTTATGCAGGCAGGATTACTAGATCTGCAGATATCAAGGTATCCAAGAGAAATGTGTATGTATACTTGTTTGTTACTGTGATTGTAGAGTAGCCTGTTTTTTTTTTTTCCATTTTAAATTATTTTGACAAAAAGCAGCTCAGCCTTGTTTGCATTATTGGTTGAAAGGCTGTGTATCTTTGCTAAGATCACAATCATTACTGACCCCTAAATCCAGAATAAAACTGTAAGTTTTCTACTAGTGTCATTAATATTGTGGCCATGTCTGTAACACCCAAAGCCATGTACACCATTGTTTGTTTGTTGGTTTTTCAAATGTTCCATTTGGCTATACTGGGAGTGTCTACACATGCATTTAAGCACAACTAAATTTAATGTGCATTAAGCTAATGCCCATTAAGTGATTTTTCGCAGGTGTCTACACATGCAGAGACTTGACACTAACGTTAGTGCATTTGGCACTAAAGTTAGTGCCAAGTCCCTGCAGCTCTGCCATGTGCCCCAGTGGCTGGGCAGACCTGGCAATAAAGTTAGTGCTGGGTCATGTCTACATGTGTGTTAATGTACTTTAACTAATTGTGCGTAAATTTGATGGCTGCAAATGCAGGCATCAAATTTAGATGCTATTAGCCTAAGTTATCCATTTTCAATGCATATTAAGGGTGCGCACATGTAGACGTGTGCCCATAATGCACATTAAATTAGGCTAATGAATATTAATACACCTTGTGTATACACGCCCACTGTTCAGCAGATAGTGCTATGCTGACAGTCCAACTGAATTAAATTCCCTATCCATAGAGCAGGAATAAGACAGGCAGCAGCTAAAGTTTGCCTTCACCAACCTCCCATGTGCCTTTGCACTGCTGGGCCTTGAATATTAGTGTTGAGGAAAAACAACTTCTATGGCAGTATTGTGTTTGTCCCCTTAATCATGAACAGTGCATGATTATGAACATGAATGCCTCATGCTTCCCGAGGCTGGGGGGGTACAGCAACCCCTTGCCGTGGCAGCGGGGGCATGGTGGCGGCAAGCAGGGACCACTCTCAGGCAGTCGCAGTGATGTTGGCAGTGAGGGCGGACCAAGGAGGGACTGCCCACAGGTGGCTGCAGCAGTGTCAGCAGTGAGGATTTGGGGGTGGATTTGCGGGTGGCGAGCGCTGAGTGGTGATTGGTGACTGCCCACAGATGCCACCAGCAGCATTGGCAGTGGTGGGGGTGAGGCAGGGGAGGTGACAGCAAAAGGCGACTGCCTGCAGGCCTTGTTGGCAGCAGTGACAGCAGCCAATCTCAGGGGGTGCATGTACACTTACGTGTACCCCCTATGCGCCACCAATGATTATGAATTAACTTTCACATAGGCTCCCAGATGCCATCAGAAGGCAATGATTTCTGCTCCTATAAAGCTGACCAGATGCATACTAATGCCTTCTTTCATATTTTATCAACCCGCATAGCGATCCAACCTTTGCACACACATATTCCATCCCAAAGGGAACTTGATTCAGTTGGACTGTCAGCCTGGCACTATTAGCTCAACTGTTTAGCCAAATGGAACATTAAAAAACAGCAAACAAACAAGAGTATACATAGCTTTGGGTGTTACAGACATGGCCACAATATTAATGACACTAGTAAGAAAGCTCCAGTTTTATCCCGGATTTAGGGTTCAGTTCTGATTGTGATCTTTGTAAAGGTATTTCACAGCCTGTCAATCAATAATGCAAACAAGGCTGAGTTGGTATTTTGTCAAAATGATTTAAACGGGGGGGCAGGCA
>NW_017729032.1:219675622-219678843 GCF_001723915.1 Gavialis gangeticus
CGGGGGGGGGGAAAGACGAAGCTACTGTGATTACCAAGAATAACTATGATTGGCTAGTCCAGCTTCTTACATGACACTACCAACACAGGAACTGCTGCCAGGTACAGACAATACAATGCATGTATCTTATTATGAGTTAATGGCATAGCCTCGCAAAGATGGGAATGGAAACTGGGATCTGCTCTGAAGCAGTTCCACCAGAAAGCCTCACACCCTCTGGGCTACATTTCTCACAGGTATATCCCCACTTAATTTAGCAGAGTTAAAACCTAAAGGAATTTGCCTAATTCAGCTTAATTTTGAATCCACTCAAAAACCTGTTGAAGTTTCTCCATTGACCTGATATGCTTTGGATCAGGCTCTGAGGCAACAGGACTTGTTTGCAGTGTTTTAAGATACTTGACACATGAGACAGCAGCTGTTGCCTCTGGCAATATGTCTTAGCATTTATAGGAATTTTTATTTGCTTTTGATTGTGAGAGCATGGTTTTGTGCAGATCCTGACTAGTGTGTCAAGAATGATTCCTTATCTGCAGTATATTAAGACTAGTTGATAAATTCAGATCACATTTGATTGCCAGCAAAACCTCCAATGCTGATAAGATTGATGCCATTGTAATTTACTTAGGTAAATGAAACAGACAAAGAATCAAATCTATTAATTTCCCCAAGGAACTGCAAGGAAAAGGAATAAAAAATGGGTTAGCTTTGCAGTTCATATAATGAGTCCAGCTTCTCATCTGCAAAGTTAAGTTTTTAATTTTTTTTTCTTAGGCCCCAATATACTTCTGCATAATCCCATATTTTTATAAAAATAATGCAATCATTTTATTCTTAGCCCTGTGAGGTAAGTAAAACTTGTAATTGTCATTTTATATATGAGGACACTGAGACAGAGAGTGAAAGGATGAGTTTTTCAAAATCACCTCAATGACCTTGGACCCTGTCCAGGTCAAAATTCCTTTCAGTGAGACTTAGTGCAAATATGCACCCCCAAGACTGCCCCTGAAAAATAAGCAACTGCCTCCCCTACTCCCATTTTCATGCTCCAATCCCAGAATGCTGTGGGGTCACTTCCTTCACTGCCACACAAGGAATATAAAGGAACATTATGTCACCTTGTTTCTGTGCTTTAACTCCTAGAACCTCTTCCTTTCTCATTGTAATTGTTAAATATTAGTTTAGCAATACCCAGCAGCATACTTTCTGAATATAACACAAGGTATAAGAATTAAAGGCTGTTTCTTGTATAACCATGGATTTACGTGGACGTCTTGGTGAGGAGGCAGTGGAGTATCTCACAACTAGGAGAATGGGGTGACGCCTCTTGGTGGAGAAAAGGAGGAGTAGAGGTGTACATTAAAGAACCCTTCTGTTTTTCACGCAGACTGAAGCAGCCCTGATGTATGATGCTGTTTACATGGTCGCAGTGGCCTCCCAGCGTGCCTCCCAAATGACTGTCAGCTCCCTGCAGTGCCACAGACACAAGCCATGGCGTTTTGGACCCAGATTTATGAATCTCATAAAAGAGGCAAGTGAGGACCATCTGTTTACAGCCAGCATCCTTTCTTGTTCTTGACTGCACTGGGTTTTGTTTTAGACCCCTTTCTGCACTTATGCTCTATTCTGAATTTTAGGATTAGAAAATCTGTTTTTTGTCATTTATATCCTTTAACAGAAGAGCTTTGAACTGATGCAAGGCTGCTTGCCTGTGTTTCATTGGGAATTTAGTGCTATCTTAAAAAAAAAAGTTAGCAGGGCCACCAAGAAACTCTTGGCATGATCAAATTTAAGGATAACACACCGTGAAACTTTTCGAGTGTTTTTTTCCAAGATCAGTATTTTCTTTCAGGGCAGAGAAGGAGGTAAGAATGTTTTGATGAGCTTTATTTGGCAGGGCAAGGTGAATGGATGCAGCAATCCCTGCACTATGACTCCTCAGTGGGTAGAGGACTAAACTATAGTATGAAAAACTTTTACTATTTTGAGGGGTCTGTGAGCCTTGTAGGAAGCAATGGATACCTTGAAACACATATAGATATCCCTGAAGCTAAGTGCCTCCCTGATTCCACTCCAAGAAGTTCAAGTGCTACATGGCAGGCTCCCATCTCAGGGGGATCATTTGAACACTACTCAGGTAAAACTGTGAGGCTGTTGTGATGACCACCATGTCAGAAGAGAGGTAATAAAACTTGTGAAGTCACAGGACACATGCAGGAGTTTAGAAACATGGCAGAGTTTTGAAACCCTACTGGAGCTGCTTCTCCACAGTCTTCTGTTCCCCCAACACAGCACTATCTCCAGAGGATGTCTGTAATAGGGCTGTGTGATGCTTTGGTATCCGATTCAATTCGGAGGAGATTCGGGCTGATTCAGGGAGTGAATCTCTGAATTTGAATTGAATCAGGAGACCAATTAAAAGCTCCAAATTGATTTGAAGCTTCCGAATTGATTTGGAAAAGCTTTGGAAAAGATTCAGCCACTTTGGAGATTTGGACAGATTAGCCAGGCAGCTGACACAGCTGCCTCCAGCTGGTAAGGCTGTTGGGGTTGGAGGAGGGGGAGGAAATGGTCTGTGGGGAGGACGGGATTGGGGCTGGGACTAGGACAAGCTGCCCAGCTGGGGCAGGGGTGGCACATTACTTGGGGAGGGAAGCGTGGGATGTGGGCACAGCAGGGGCTCTGCTCTGTTGCCACGTGTCCAGCCGGGGTGGGGGGCAGGATGCAGATGTGGCTCACTCCAGGCAGAAGGGGGCAAGCAGCAACAGGGCATAGCCCCCACTTCCAGCGCTGCCAGGCCCACATCCTGTGCCCACCCCTGCCCCAGCTGGCAAGCAGCGGCAGAGCAGAGTCCCCGTTCCCAGTGCTGATGCAGATGTGGCAGTGCTGGGAGCAGGGCATGCTGCCACCCAGAGCAAGCTGTGCCTGCATCGCACCGCCCCACCCCCATGCCAGCTAGACTGGGTGGGGCATGGGGCCAGGCAGGGCAGCTATGGGGGCTTCTCCCATGGTTCCTCATATTGGGGCAGAGGCAGGCACAGCTGGAGGAGATGCAAGAGAAGTTCCCATGGCTGCACTGCCTGGCCTCAGCCTCCCAGTACTTTTTAAAAAAAAGCCCCCCCCTCACTGGCTGTAGCAGGGGCTGTGGGGACTCTGGGGCTACGTGGCAGAGCCCCCCCACTCAGCCCCAGAGTCCCCAATCTCCCGCACCCAAGCCCCAC
>NW_017729032.1:219679456-219695933 GCF_001723915.1 Gavialis gangeticus
CCCAAGCCCCACCTCTCATAGCCCCCCCACCCCCCCCATCCCCAGAATCCCAGAACTTTAAAAAAAGGCCCGCACTCACTCCTCTGGCAGTGGGATCAGGGCCTTTGGGAACTAGTGGCAGAGCCGCCCCTGTGCAGTGTGGGGTAGTGGGGATTGCCCCCTCCACCCTGGCACCCACGTGGCAGCTGTTGCATCAGGTGGGTGCAGTGTGGCTCAGCATGGTGCCACATGCTGGGGCAGCTCCAGCAGGCAGCCACAGCCTGGCACTGCTCAGCCCCAGCTCCCAGGCAGCCCTCAGCACCCTACCAAACCATGCTGCACCCTCACCATGGGACAGCTGCCATGCAGGTGATCTCTGCTGCCTGCCTCTGTCCCGTGCTGTGTGTGGGGAGGGGGGGCTCTGCCATGAGCCCTCAGGGACCTTGATCCCTGCTGCTGCAGCTGGTGAGTGTGGGGCTTTTTTTTTGTTTGTTTTGTTTTTTTTTAAGTGCTGGGAGGCTGGTGCAGGGCAGGGGATGGGGCCAGGCAGGGAAGCCATGGGGGCTTCTCCCAAAGCTCTCCCATGCCTGAGGAGAGGCAAGCACAGCTGGAGGAGCCACAGGAGAACCTTCAGCCACGCAGCTGTGCCTGCCTGTCCCTGGCCGATCCAAATATCTGAATCAGTGCCGAATCTCCAATTCTGATTTGGCTGAATTGAATGGGGACAGTGATTTGAATCACTGAATTGAATCACTGTCCTCTGAATCGGCAAAATCCAAATCCAAATTGAATACTTCCCTATTTGCACAGACCTAGTTTGTAGCAAATATGAACTCTTCTTCCTTCATCTTCACTTGAACTAAGTAGGGTCTTTTGCATGATAGAGATTGCTTTTCCATCTGCAACTAAAATGAGGCTGGAGTTGTATTCTTGCAGCATGGTACATTTTAAGAACCATTCCAATGAAAGTGAAAGCTAGAAAATGAATTTGTAAAGGCCAGTGCTGCTCTGCTGTATATATTGGGGGACTTTAAGTATGTAGTAGGCAGGGTCTAGATCATAAACCTTTAAACTTTCTTAAAACTATGATCAAAAGCAATGGAAATATCTCAGCAGACCCAATTCAAAGTTTAATGCCGAGCAGTTTTCTGCTCCACATTTATTATGTACAGGTGGCTTCTCTTGCATGGAAAGAGATGTGTGCTAATTACTGATCATTTCACAGATAATGCCTTTCATGGTCAGTAAAACTCTGATTTAAACACTCCAAGAATCTTATCTTCCTGTTTCCTCGGCTAGCCAAAAAGCTGGTTATTAAAATGAACTGGGAAGATGTAATAAGGCAGAAATCCAGTTTCTGAGGATGAATACAACAGGTGTTTAAGATTAAATTGCACATACAATAGGATAACCTTAGTTCAGGCTAAGAACTGGGAGACCTAAGAACTGGCAAATTATACAAATTAAGGAACAAGAAAACAACTATCCTGAAAAGTTAACTAGTCTGCATAACAGTTTGTATCCGTTTATTCTGATAAGTGGAACCATTTTATAGACAGACACGTAGACAAGGGACCTGCACAGCAATCTAGCTTGATGGGATATGGCTATGGAAAAGGGATGCACGTCCTGATTTATGGAACTTAGTGTGCACAGTGGTGGCTCCATGGGTTTTATTTATATTACTTTTTTTTTTTTTGAGTTCCAGTTATCTAATTTGTTCTGATGCATTTGAGGAAAGAATAAAAGTGGAGGGGCCTCTGAGTTATACAGCAGCTGGTGCTCCGCTTCTCTTTTCACTCAGCAGATGGGCAAATTAATTTTTTCAGCCTATCAATATCCTGTTGGGAAGTCAGGGTTCAGGCCTTATACCTTCCTCCAATAGGCATGAATGTAGTTCTACCTAAAAACAAAAGGAGTTGTTTCTCTGAAGGCAAAATGTGGCTCTTTGTTTATACTGGTTTCAATAGATGCCTGTCAGACTCATTTGCATTTTGGGGTTTTTCATAATGCAGCAAAGCACAGGGTATTGTGTTAACATGAGTGCACTTCCTGTCCCTCAGAACTCTGGGTGACAGGTGGTGTGTCTACATGTTCATTAATGTGCTTTTGCTAATGCGCATTAAATTTAGTACCTCCATTGTGAGGCACTAGAAAAAGATGCATTAGTCTATTTTAATGTGCATTAGCGAAAGCATATGTTTTTTGCAGTGCTTTAATGTGTATTAAAATAGGCTAATGAGTAGTAAAGTGCACATGTAGATGAGCCCAGTAGTGTGATCTGACCAGTTATACCAAGTCTACTGGTTTTAGACCAGTGATTCTGAATCTGAGTGCTGTGGGGTGCCATGGGGTGTTATATAGTGTTAGGGGTGCCACTGTTAGATGTGCAAACACGATTCACAAGATTAACTCAGATTTCAAATAGGAATTCTAAGTATTACAAACATTATGACCTACTGTCATCTGTCTGGGTCCTTGTACATGTGACGCTATTAGCATGTGCACGTGATGAAAATGTCACTTTATGCTGCTTACTGGCATCACACTGTACACATTCAAGAGCTTTAAATGACTTCGCAAACTAAACTATGCTTGGATGTAGTTTAGTTTGCAAAGATGCATTGCAGATGCCACCTTGCCCTGTAGCTGCAGGAGAGGTGGGCAGGCTCAACAGAAAAAAAGGATTGGACTCCTCACCACTTCTGCCTTCAGCAGGTAGCTGCTGAAGGAAGAAGTGGCAAGGGGCCTGATCCTTTTTTTTCCCCATGGCAGAGCCTGCTTGCCTCTCCTGGGGTGGGAAGGTGAGCTGCCAGTGGCTCGAGTGGCCCCTAATCTGTGTGTGTGGGAGGTGGGATGCCAGTCCTTCTCTCTGCAGTGGCAGTGCCCCCCAGGGCTGCCCAGGTGGGCTACTAGTAGGCTGGGTGCTGCCCCAGCTCAGAGGTATCACCCAGCCTGATCCAACTCTTTCCTTACCCCAAGCTGGCTGGAGAAGCACCCAGCCCACTGGCAGCCTGCCCGGATGGCCCCAGGGGGTATTGTCACTGTGGAGGGAAGGACTGGGCCCCCCTGCAGTTCACAGGCTCCTTGGCCCACTGGCAGCTCACCCCTCTGGCTGTGGGCAAGCTCTGACAAAAAAAGGATCAGGCCCCTCACTATAACATGATGGACAAATTGAAATGGCAGGTTTCAATCAAAAGCTCATTGTTTCAGTTTAGGGGGCACAGAATGTAACCTTGGAGATTAAACCCCTGTCACCTGTAGAAGTGCCCTCTGAGTTTGTTGCAACAAAAGAATTGCTTTATCAGTTTTCTGTAGTAAAAAAAAAAAGAAGTGAAAACTAAGCCACTGCATTTTCTGAGGAGTGCCTTGAAATTAATGAGGGGTGCCTTGAGTCTATCTAGGATGTCTTGAGCCTAAGAAGTTTGAGAAGCACTGTTTTACGCCTTAGGTGTTTGTGACTTAGCTAACTATTGCCAGCTTTTCCAGGGAGAGAACATCAGGCAAAATGTTGGAGGCTACAAGAATGATGGATGCTACAACAATAAAAATATGTAATCCTCCATGTTCTAAAGACCTCAAGAGATACTTCTGACAGTGCAAACCATTCAAAAAAATTGCAGAAGAACACAAGTCTGACCCAAGCCCCTGGCCCTCCAAACTGTATTAATGCCACAATGGTCATAAGTTAGTTCCTGCTTGAGAGACTATTATGCATAGTACATTACCTGGGATCAAGACTCTTTTACAATAGATCATGAAGCTTTTTAATGAAGAATAAATCTTTGTCAGAAACTTCTCTCTGTATGACCTAATGTCATTGATACCTAAATTATATTTTAATCCCTCAGCCCCTCATGGAAGAGTTTGCCGATGAACACACCACTTCCTCACCCAGTGCCCACAGAGAAAAAGAGGTCATTCTTTCTTCTAAAAGGAAATAAAAGCAAGTGTAATTCTTCCTCACATAGAAAGTAAAAGAATAAAAGTCACAAAAAAGATAGACGCAACTCTTCCTTTTCTCTGTCTACAGACAGGAGACTTAAACATTAGGGGTAAGAATTCTCCTAATTCCTACTTTTCTTCTTTACTGCTCTCAAAAAGAAATCTAAGATTTTAAATATATGTAACTCCAAGAAAAGTGAACTGTGAATTAAAGGAGGAATTTGGCCTCTTGGCACCATGCAGAAGGAAGAGAAAATGCATTGCCTACACCCCCAGAAGTCTGACTGAAAAACTAATACCTTTTGATGGATACATTCATTAGTAAGGGTACTTTGCACCTTATATTAGAAACCCTAATGTACAGATTCCTCTCCTCATACCCCAAGGAAAGATCCTTTAAAACATGAGAAAAAGGAATAAAGTAATAATTTTCCATTCCATGCAATTTTCCCCTAAAACAGTGTGATCATTTTGCTCAAAACTAGTAACAGTAAGAAATCATTTTTATTCCCAGGGTATACAGTAGGGCAAATATGCACCCTGTAGCAGTGGCAACAGAGAGTGCTGTACCAGCTGCTGTGATGCCAGTGGCAGTGATGCACCTAGTCACTACTGTCATGGCAGCTATTTTTATGACCCCTCTGCTGGAAGGCAGAAGCCAGAAGCCAGGGCTACTACTCCAGCAGGGACAGATCCGGCGGGGGAGTGGGGAGGGTGCTACATTCACACTCCTCTTTGATTCCTGGGAAGGGAAGCAGCATTTATATTCAGGCAGCGGTGAGGGGGTCACTTGACTTCATGGCTTATCATAATCTACCTGATTCCTTCTGAACTCTTCATTCCATAGGTGTTAATGACCCTCTCTCCTTTTTAATGGTCTTGAGGCTCCACTAATAAAGCTAGCCTTTCTTCTGCAATTCTGCTGTCTGTTAGCTGCTCTGCACTGTTTTTAATTCCAGTTTAACTGGAAATGTTAACTCAGGTGAATGTTTGGTGTGAAAATAATTCAGGTGTGGAAATAACTTTCAACGAAGCACTGGATACACTGGCAAGATGCTCAAGAAGGCTATATTTTGTTTTATGAATATGAAAAAGTAATAAACATTTTAGTCTAATGACAAGACTAATGAAACAACATCTTTTCCCTAGGTTGTTGAATTTATCAGCCAGTCTTGATTTTTGCCTGGTTTCATGGATTCATAGATGCTAGAGTCAAAAGAGACCTCAATGGATCATTGAGTCTGACCCCCTGCCCATGGCATGAAAAAGTGCTGGGGTTATGTGACCCCAGCCAGGTGCTTGTCCAGTCTCTTCATGAAGACCCCCAAGGTAGGGGAGAGCACCACCACCCTTGGAAGTCCATTCCAGATTCTGGCATCCCTTATCGTAAAGAAGTTCTTCCTGATGTCCAACCTAAATCTGCTCTCTATCAGCTTGTGGCCATTCTTCCTGGTTATTCCAAGGGATGCCCTGGTAAACAGAGCGTCTCCTATTCCCTGCTGCTGCCACCTGGTGAGTTTGTAACTGCCACAAGATCCCCCCTCAGCCTTCTCTTGTGGAGGCTGAAAAGGTCCAGGTCCCTCAGTCTTTCCTCATAGGGCCTTCCCTGCAGGGAGTCACCCTTCTCTGGACCCGCTCAAGCTTGTCCACATCCCTCTTGAATTGCAGCGCCCAGAACTGCACGCAGTACTCCAGCTGCGGCCTCACCAGTGCTGCATAGAGGGAAAGCATCACCTCCCTGGACCTGTTCATGATGCACTTACTAATGCATGACAAAGTGCAGTTAGCTCTGTTAATTACTTCGTCACATTGACGACTCATATTCATCTTGGAGTTGACAATGAGACCTCTTTCTGCCACTTTGCTGCCGAGAAATTTGTTGGTTTTTTATACGCAATTCATGATATAGCAAATTAATTCACATTCCAATCAAGTTATATTTGTTTTTGTTTCAGTTTTAAACTGAGTAATATAGCCCTAGACCCCTAGCATATCAGTAAAACCTCTAGTTTCTTTTTAACTGGAGAAAAATGTGTTATGTTATATTCAATGATATATCACACCACCTGCATCCCCCTTTTCAATATCTTATAACCACTAATGTACTCCAGTCACCACCCCTTACTCTTATACTACTGTTTATTCCCAAAGATGTTGCAAGTGCTGAATTTTTTTCTTTAAAAATTTCTGCAGGTGTAAGGGGGAGATTTTCAGAGGCACAAAGGGCATGTAAGCACTCAGCACTTATTCAACTTCTGAACACTCTGCCTAAAACCTTAGAAATGAGCTAATGCTCATAGCAGTAGAGGGCAACAATGTTTCTGCAGGAAATAGCCACAAAGGTTCCCATGGAAAAGTCTGCTTAAATTGGAGAGAGAAATTCAATAATTTTATAACCTTTATAATACAAGCATTACTTCTGATCTCTAGTGCCCACAAACAATGCCAAATAAGAGTATGAGTTAGTTTGGATTTACCTTTACCTCTTCAATTAAACTAAGTACATTAAAAATCAACAATAGGGGTAGGTTTTGTCAGTCAAGGGTCAACTAGCCTAGATGTTAGAACCAATTGTATTTCTTTCAAGTCCTAAACTCAATGTATTTACAATACTTATTAAAAAAAATGATGGTACCCCATGTTTCACTTGGAAACTATCTGGTACAAACATGATAAATGCTTGTAAACAAGAACCTTCTTGTCTAAGGGATAGATTGATGGATTTCCTTCATGTCCATGCTGGCTGTTTTTAGATGAGCAGGTTCTCAAAGTTACAGTTCTTTCACAAAATTGAAAAAAATCCCAATATCTTTCTAACCTAACAACAAAGAAAAGGTTTGATAGAATTAAGTTCCAGAAGAAATCTGCTTAAATCATTTTCACTTTAAGGAAACCCCAAAAGTACTTTCTCTTGGCTCTTTGTGCAGTCCAAATTAGACTAGTGCATTCAGGCTCATCCTGTAGTACAGGGGTGGCAACAATTCAGCCCATGGGCTGGACAGCCTGTGGAGAGAGTCATCCAGCTTAGTGGGGTGAACAGGGGCAGGGACTACTGCCAAATTTCTGGGTTTGGAGCCCCATTGGTGATGGATGTTGGAGGTGGGAGGCGAGGGTCAAGAGTGAATGGGGTGAGCAACAGCTTCATTAACTGTGCTGTTGCCACTCACTTTGCTGCCAGAGGGCCTGTATCCCTGCTACAGCAGTTTTTGCAGGGAGCCAGAAATAGATACCTCTGCTATAGTATTTATAAGAAAAAATAGAATTCCTAAAGAACTTAGACTGTAAGCTCTTCATGGAAGGAAATGTCTTTTTGTTTGTACAGCATCCAGTCTAATATGATCTTTGTCCCTGACTGGGACTTTGTGGTGCTCTGGTAATAAAAATAATAGATAATCAGAGTAATATATTCACTCCCCAGCTGGAGGCATGCAAGCCTGAAGATCCCAGGACTCGGTACCAAAGGAATGAGATTACATAGTGTAGCAATCTTTATCTTCTTAACTTTTGCTTGCATGTGCATTTCAAAAATAGGATGATAATTCACAATTTGGTGCTCAGTATTATTGCCATACGGGCTGTGAATGTACTTGTATTCTGCCTCTATATTTTCTATCCTTTCTACATATAATAAACTACTTGCATTATATAGAGAGAGGAAAACATGCTGCCAGAAATACGAGGAACAGAAGCAAATGATTGCTCTGGCTCTATAGTTATGTATGGATCTACTCACAGGCATAAAAAGGGCAAATAGAAATGGGGGGAACAATTTAATTACCAACAACTCCTGTGACTGAGCAGGCAAAAAGTAAAAAGGTCTCTGGTGAGGTGAAATGCCTGGGAATGTAGCACTGCTGTTTGTTGCACCCGAGTCCTCTCCTCAGCTGCTGATGAGCTGTTGTCAAAGTCCAAGGTCCATCCAAGCTGAACAGGCTATCAGGCTAGTGTAGTTATGAAACACTACTTTCTGTAGCCAACAACATGCAAGGAAGCAATGGGAGCAAGGGAGCAACGTTAGATCTGGCCACATTGAACTCTCCAGCCCAGATGACCAGATATCCTTTTACAATTGGCTCAATTTGGAGCAGCCTTTGGCACAAGTCCAGAGCAGGGCTCCAATGTATGATTCTGGGGCCATAGCAAGATAGCTACCATATTGTAGACAGCTGGTGAGGGAGAATTAAAAGTTCTCTGTGCTCCCTACACAGACAATTGCAGCTCTGTAGCTGTAAAATCAGAAATGACACCCTGCTCCAATAAGTTTCATTGCCTCCAAAAGTAACTTAACATCCACCCCAAGACTTGTTATCAATGTCTTGAAGTTCAAAAAAGGCAGAAAAGTTCTCCAGGCTCAGATTTCTTATAAATATGATTTACCTGGTTCTGGCAAGGTCCAGAAAAACAAACAAACTGGAAATCTTGAAAGGAAGCTGTCCTCTGCTAGATTTCTAGCCTGATTTTGTAGTTCTGAGATACTTGATTATTTCAGATATGAATGTGAACATCTGTTTATTTGAACCAAACTTCAGAATTGTTTGACATTCGTCATCTCTTTGGATTGAAGGCAACTGTGCATCACAGGAAAAAAAAATCCTATTCCCTCTTTATAGTCCATCAGTCCAGATAGTCATACAGATGGGTTCACATTCAGTCAGCTCTTTATTTGGTAAATGTGAAAGGGTTGAACACATCCTCCACGCTCTCTAAATTATTTTGGAAGCTGAAGGCCAGAACTAGTGATAATTCACAACTTGGTGCTCAGCATGCTGGCATTGCTAACTGAAAACCATATAAATTCTTCCAGACTGATTTTGACTGCCTCTGCTAGACCGGGTAATTTGAGTAGGGAATCACTAGAAATTTGGATTAAGTAGAATTACAACTCAAAATGCAGTTTTCAGAGGAATCCTCTCCTGACTACAACTAGCCAGATAAAAAATAAATCCAAAGCAAACACACGGACTGTTATTGGAAGGAAAATGAAGCAACAATTTTTCATTATAGAAACCTGAAACAGGCTAGAAAGGAAAAGGGAAAGAAATCCATACTGGGCAGGTTCACTCTACCTACAATTTTCAGTTAAACTCATAGATTCATAGATATTAGTGTCAGAAGGGACCTCAGCAGATCATCAAGTCCAACCCCCTGCCCCAGGCAGGAAAGAGTGCTAGGAGTCAGATGACCCCAGCCAGGTGTACATCCAGTCTCCTCTTAAAGACCCCCAAGGTAGGGAAAAGCACCACCTCCCTTGGAAGCCCATTCCATATTCTGGCAATCCTTACCATAACTCAGTGGGATATCCAGATTATTTAGCCAATAAAACCAAAATATTTCCTAGGGAAATGATGACAACAACAAAAAACCTTGCAGAAGTGATCCTTCCTCAATATAGCAATAAGCATCTTTGGAGTCTTCTACTGTACCCCAAGAATTTGAAGATATATAGACTAAAAGAAAATAGTGTATACCTGAAACATCCTATAAGACTAAACACACTGAAACATTGACATACCAGTCTGCTCCTGTGTTTAAATAGAGGACTTAGCAGCTGAGGCATTCAAAAGCCCCTGGCAGAAGCGCTCTATCACGTTTTACTTAAAGTGCTATAAGCTAAACCTAACAGCAGTTCTCTTTTGGGGGGGTTCCTGGTCTCCCTGGCCACATGGGACTCTCCTGTATATCTCCCAGGAAGCTCTCCTTCCCACCCACCCCACCCCATCTGCCAGCTGGCGACTGTCAAAAGTGGCTGGGGAGGGAGAGACCCCAGACCCCTTCCTCTCTGGTCCCCCTGGCTGGGCTGTGGTGCACTGCAGAGCCAGGACAGCTGCAGGGAGCGAGACTCTCCTTCCCCTCCCCCTGGCCAGCTGCAGCTCACAGCTGGCTGGAGAGAGGAGGTGGGGCTGGGTTGGGGGGATGGCACTGACTTGGGTCAGTGATAGCAGAGGGGGTGAAGCCAGGCCAGAGCTTGGGGAGAACAAACAAGCTCTGCCTGAGGCTACAGCACAGCCCTGTGCAATGTCGCCTGGGATGCCAGTTATCATGCTCTACGTTAATCTTCGATGGGATCTGGCACAGACATTCAATAAAGTACCCTAACAGAAAGTGCTTTAGTTTAATACTTCATCCACTGAGGGTTAACTTAGAGTGCAACCCACCATCTTTATAGTGCTCTAAGAGCCATGCACATCTGTTCAGTTATGGCTTTAGAGTTCCTCCTGCACATTTAAAGTGCAGTGGATCCATCTTGGGGTCCAGGATGATAAGGTCCCTTTTTTTGGTGAAGGACTGTATATAACTGGGGCAGTGATAAAGCCTGGCTGAAGGGTCTTGATGTGGCAACCCACTACAGATCTCTTATTTGTTAGGTACATGACAGCAGGCTAATATCTAATACTAGCCAGCTATTGTATATTACCTAAATTGGAAACTGATTAAAACACAACTGCTAGACTTGTATTCCATGGCAATTTATTAGAAAATAAAGGTCATCTTTCTATAAGGATAATATATAGGCATGCTTAAAGTCAGCAGAGATTTATCATATGAGATCAAATATTGGCAGAGAAAACCTTTATTTTTTTAATTTATGCAATGATCTATAGGCACTGCAATCACAAAATAACAGTCCTAAAAACCTACATGGATACAACAGCTATAGACTGAACAGAATAAAAAATGAATAAAACAACTGCACAGTTTTTATACAGATAGATCTGAAATAAAAAAGGGATGTGGTTGAAAGGTGCTACAGCTTATTCTTCCCTGTATGCTTATATCTGTTGACACAAGTACACTTGAACTAAACACATCGCAGAGAAATAGGGATTATGCATCAGATTTGGTACACTAAAGACATTTAATCACCACCAGTATTTCACGAGCATGTGGGTAAGTTTACTTCTGCCTCACTGTTTAAATCTTTCAGGGCGCATCTACACATCACTGTATAGCGTGCAACAGCGACATGGTGGTCATGTGGGTCTACATATGATCGCTAGCTACATCACCATAGTGGCGGACTTTCCTAATATAGCACACCACTACAGCGACATAGCAGCGAAATCTAACTGTGCGCCACACTCACAGTGCAGTACTAAAGAAGTACTAAAGCATGGTGCTGTAGCAACAACAGCATACAGTGATGTGTAGAGGCAACCTCAGACATCTGAACTGCATTCTGGGAAGATGATAAAATGAGAAATGTGAACATAACAGTTTTCAAAAGTATTTTGGACAATTATTTTTAACCTGAAGTGGGTTAAAAAAATGGCACATGCAACATATCAAGTATGATGCAGTATATTATATGTGGGCCTATTTTACATTCAAGATGAAACAAAATAAGCAAAGAAAAACAAAATGGAAAGCGTTAGCTACATTTCAGATTTAAAAGAAGCAAATGTTCAAATATGCCAGAAAAAAAGGTTTTATGTTACCCAATGGAAGCAAGTTCCAGCTGCTATTACTGAGCTTGCAGGTAACCAAATGCTATTTGAAGAAAGAACAAATAGTTTTAAAACCAATAAAGGGATCATTTTGATATCTGTTTAATAATCTGGTGTAATGAAATAACAACTTATCTAGTGCTATTCAGGAATCTAGTTCAAACAAGCAAAAAGCTACAAGTAAGAAAAAGTAGTTTTCTCATTCACTTACCTAGCACTTTAAATCAAATGACATAAAGTATGCTATGTTTTCCCAGGCACATCTACATGTGCATTAATGTGCTGTAATTATGGCACATTAAATTTAGTACCTGTAGTAATGACTGCATACTCAGCATCTCATGTAGATGCAGACACTGAGAGGGATAAGCTATTCCCCCTAAACCCTACCATTAAATTAGTCTTCCTTACTTCTAAGCATTTAAGAAAAAGGAAGGAACGGAGAAAACATTATAAGATGCAAGAAGGATGATATAATGATCATAAGTGAATTTAACTTCATTGCTAGTGTCATTTGTCCTGGACATTTGGTATAGTCAGCCAGCAGTGACATGACTAACAGCCTAATTTTGAGAAATACAGAATACCTGGCACTCTTAGGAGAAGGCCCTAAATTAATACTATTATAATTTAGTATCTGCTGTGCCCTCTCCTATCCCAACCTGCATGTTATCTTCTTTTATCTCTTAAACATAATGAGAACTGTACTTTGAAAACAATCAGAATGATGTGCTACCAGGGACTGCATAGGAACACTGCCTTTTTATCATTCAAACTAGGTGACTAACATTCCCTCAGAAAAAGGATTGATATGCCTTAGTTAAGTCCTTGAGAGATGGTCAACCTATGTTCAGTTTATTAGACCAGTGGTAGCGCAAAACAGACATCTAGACACTTCTGGCAGAAACTGTTTCAGTCCAGACACTTAGGGCCATATTCTGTTTCACCAAGGAGACAACCAAATTGTAATTTGTGACCAAATCTGAGTTACCCAGTTAAATTGCAGGAGCAATTATGTTCCCCTCTCTGGTCACATAAGTGTAGAGAATTCAGAATAGAATTACCTTCTGGAGATATCTGTTCCTGTAATGGGGAGCTCAGGTGCCCAGAGGTGGTAGGATAAGTGTTCTTACACTTTAGACAGGTAACTCAGAGGTCATTGTAAGCTGTACTTTGACCATCCACTAGTTAAAATGAAATACTACACTGGATGTATTAGTTCCAATGGGATAAATGGGCCCAAGGGATCTCATATGGCTCTGTCACTGTACAGCATCAAAGTCAAACAGGGACCTGTGGTTCTGAGTCTGGGCCGACTTAATTCCCTAACAAACAATTACCATTACAAAGCTTTTAAACCTTTTCTTAAAGCCACTGAAGAAGATGACAAAACAATTAGACCATTTGACATGTTGAATATTAAGCACTGAGTAAGGTGTTATTTTAACAGCCTCTCTAATTCCATTCCCCTGTGTGACAGGGGGCTGTCCCGAGGCCCAGTAGAGGTCGCCTGGGCAGTGTGGTGCAGGTGTGATCCATGGCCCGACATTTCTTGGGGTCTGTTCCACCACAAACAGCCCCACTAGGCCACCCTTCCCTGGCAGGGTCAGTTTCAGGTCATGCCCAGGACCAGGAGCCTCCAACCATCCATCCCCATAGCTCCTGCCCTTACCTCTAAGTTGTTCCAGAAGCATTAGCTCAGCCAGCTGAAGTTACTGCCTCAGCAGCTGGAAGCCCACTGCTGCCTTTACCTGCCTTGGCTAAGTCTGAAAATGGTGGCCTTAATCAAGGACCTGCTGGCTGCCTGCCTCCAGCCTGTAAAGTGGCAGGCACCCAAAGGTGCACTGCCACACCCTGTAAAGCTGTAAAAAAAGGAAGAGTTCCTCTTTCAGATTGTAATAACTGTACTTTTGGGGTGAGAAAGAGAAGTTAATTTAGCTATAGCCTTTTTGTTTTCTTTTGGTTAAAATCTGATTCTCCTCCCTTGAAGATGAAATAAGACAAACTCACTGAAAGAGAACAGAAAAGATAGAAAACATGACTTCTGTTTCTGATTCTTACTTGCAGCCTTACTGCTGAAGACAGATGAGAGGAGCAAAGAGTTTGATCATCAACCAGGCAAAGAGCTAACTAACTTGTAGCTGAAGATATTGCTTGCGAGCCTTTTAGGTCACAGGCTCACAGCACTCTTGCACAAAATGTAGTCTTAGCTGGCTACAGCAGATAATTCTTAAATGGAGAGTTCAGAAAAAGAAAAAAAAGATGGGAGAGGAAAAGGAGATGTGAGTGAAAGTGTGTCAGCAGGAACCATAGCCTCTTGTTCCTGCTGACACACCTTCCCAGTGTTTGGGATTTAGCTAACACTATTGGCTTTGGGTCAGTCTGGTTATGTCATCTCACAGGAACAGGACTACAAGGACTCCCTGGTGTCATGGTAGATATTTGGTCTCAGAAAATCATGAGGTTGACAGCCATGATGGCAGAGTTTGTTCCTTTTTGTCCAGGAGTCTTCCTGGCATTGGAGTCCTTGCATATGGACCTGAAAATGTAATGATGAGCAGAGTAGCCCATTCTCTTACTACTTTGTTCACTAAAGGCACAGACAGAAATTACATTTGTTGCATGATTGGCACCTTGAAAGCACTCTACAGCCATGTCTTAACAGAAGTGCATGGCTGTAGAGTGCTCTGATCATGTGACAAATTAACCCTCATTATATGGGCTATGGGGAGTTATATGAAGTGTGGGAGTGGGTGGATTGGAGCCCCCCGGAGGTGGTGGGCTCTAATCTATCCACTCCTACATTCCAGCATGGGCTGGGGAAACACCAGAATAGACCTCTTTCCCCTGCTTTCTCCCTCTTCCATCCTGAGACAGCACTAGAACTGCAAGAGGAGACAGAGCAAGGGAGAAGAGGCTGCAGACCCACAGCTTCTCTCACTGAATTGGCTCCAAATTGGACCTCGATCCTCCACCCTCCCAACCCGAGAGCTAGTGTCTGTTGGGTTGGGAGGATTGGTCTAACTCATGACGCTTTCTCTGGAGTGCCATGAGTTAAACCAGAGAGCTGCATTTCTGTCTGTGCCTTAATTAAACTCAGTTTCTCTCACACCAATTTTGGGTCATTGATTTCTTCCTTCACACTTTCTTATTTACTGGACATGAATTTAACATGGCCTTTGGGCGGTATCAATAGAGAGATTTTTTTAAAAATAATTTAATTTTTCTTTCGTTAGCTTTTGCTGGCTTTTGTAAACAATTTTATGTAATGGCAGAGTTATACTTGTTGTTACCTTTGAGAAAAGAAGTATTTGACTACCTTTTCAAGATTGGCCTAACTCATGTGTTAAGTACAGAACTCAAATTTAAGAAATGTTGGTGTAGATTCATATTTAACAAGTGAGGTTTTTCAGGAAAGCTGTTTTCAGAATAATATTTTGTATTTTTTATCTATGTCATGTAAAAATCATTTGCAGTGAGAACACAGACTAGATCACTGTCAGCATTCCCACTAAGCTATGTTCTAACACAGGAAAGGCAGAGCTATGTTTTTCAGTTCCCTCTGTTTATATATCCTAGATGAAACAATGGATCATTTTTCTAGGTGATTGACATCGGTATTCCTTTTGGTCCCTTGCCCACTTTTTGTGTTTCATGTGTCAAAGTGGGTTCTGTGGTTCTTTCCAATCCTTCTCTTATTTCCTGGGGGAAAGGGGGAGGGATCGTTGCTTCTCCCAGCACAGATGAAAGGGAGCTTCTCTTCTTCCTTCGTGTATATGGAAATGTAGGAGGGCATATGCAAAGCTATATCAATCAACATTGGTCATGTCAGGTTAATTAAAGATATGATTTTAAGCTATTTTAGATAAACTGGGGCAAAAAAGTTGTGAGAACACTCTGGTTTACATAGATTAGGATCTTACAAAGATTAGGAGATGCTTTAAACTAAACTGAAAAAAAATCAATCATTCTTAAAAAGTAAAAGTGTCTACACAAGGACCAGTTTGACTAACCTGCTGAAATTATGTTTAAAGCAAGGCCTTAAAAATGTTCTCATAAAATGAAAAATTGCACTTGTTAGTCATTTCTTGTACCCTCAGGAAAGAATACCTCACAAAATGTACAGGGGCCATTAATACCAATATAATGAAAGCTTATATGATTGCTGTTAAAAGGTTTTGGTTAAAGGTTCCGATTTTGTAATGCTCTCCTTTCCTTACTAAACATCCTTCTGAAATCTATATGGCCATAACAATTAATTTAAGTACACAATAGGGTTTTCCTATACATACTTTTAAATGAGGAACAAACAAACTGAAGATTCCCACTTCCTTATAGCAGAAATCTACTCATAGAACTGGCACTGGTCTGAAATATTAAGTTATAAAGAAGGCTTTCTTTATAAAAGGGGGGAGGAGGGGTGCATTCTTATTTCTGACCATCTTCCCTTAAGCCCATTATTTACTGCATTTTGATAGTGTAATGATATGCTATGCACCTTTCACTTCAAGAAATCAAAACTCAAAGCCTCAGAACACTCAGGTAAGATAGGTGTTATGGTGGTGACCTTGGCTAAGTACAGACAGTCAAAAACCCTGAGGATGAATTGATTCAATCTTCACAGGTTAGTCTAAGTTGCATAGACTGAACTGATAAGCAAGTAAACAAACATTGATATTGATTCTGGAAATGAAGCCACATGCCTGCAGTGGCTTAGGCCAGAAGCTGGGGTGTGCTAGAGCACATGCATCCTTGCTTGGTTGGAGCAGACAGCATGAGCCAACTCTGCCCAGTCTGGGAGAGAAGGTTTGCAAAGGAGGTGCAAAGCATTCTGGGATGCTTGAGGACTGTGAGTTAACTTGAATCTGGAGGGGATCTGGGACAGAAGTTAAAATAAAGCGATTTCACCTAAATCAGCTAAGTCTGATACTACATCCATCCAGGTTTATCTTGAACAACTTTAAGCCATTTTGAAAGTGGTTTATGTGCACTGAACTTCTGTTGCATTACAGACTTGAACTGGTTTCCGATCACTTCTAGCAGTTTATGTGTTGTAACTTCTGTCCCTAGCCCTTGGGTGTAGGAAGAAACCTGCTTAAAACAGAACC
>NW_017729032.1:219700933-219701541 GCF_001723915.1 Gavialis gangeticus
ACAGACTTGAACTGGTTTCCGATCACTTCTAGCAGTTTATGTGTTGTAACTTCTGTCCCTAGCCCTTGGGTGTAGGAAGAAACCTGCTTAAAACAGAACCACCATTTTCAAGTGAAGAAAGAAGAAGTTAAATGTGTTTTGCAAAGTGTTTTTAAATGTTGGCTGAAGCCCTTTTACACATCACAAAGCAGCAAGAAGGGCTTGCAAATTTGAGAAGATTTTCTACCAAAAAAGTCTTTAAGATCTCAGAGACTGACACATGAACTGCAAAGAAGAATAATTAAGTCTTTAGCAAAGATATATTTTTTCATGTTCTTCATTAGATGTTAAAATTAAATAGGTTGTTAAAAAACAAACATAGCAACAATCCTTTTTTTAAAAAACAGTCCAACTGAAAATCTCTTTCCCTTTGCTTGGATTTAAATCCTTGGATTTTTTTATGTCATAATTTCATTATCATTAGTTCTCCAGACACCACAAAGTCTTACCAACTGGCCAAGCCTAAATTCTCAGCTTACTAAACAAGTTGATAAAAAAGAGACACCTTAAGGATACTCAGCATGGGTTTGTTGCTTGACCAATCTCATTTCCTTTAACGACCAGGTGAC